>NC_044981.1:97228042-97301266 GCF_008728515.1 Papio anubis
GAAACCCTCATAACTAACAAAATATGAAAAAACAATACATGGGGTTTACAAACCAGAAAGCTTGAAAATTCTCTTCTAATGCTATTTTTATCAAAAAATGGTTACTCATTAATATTTTAATTGGAACTTTGCATCATCTCAGATAGAACTGGAGTCTCCTGTCACTATATTTGAACAAGAATGTCCTAAAAGATTGTCTATTTTCTGAAATTAGCCTCTGCTCTCTCAATGGTTGTTGCTTGTTTACTAAAGTAATATGTAAATCTTTGATTTAAGCTTTTATTACACAGTGATTCCATTCTGCCACTGTGACCAAAAGTATCTGATTGCTGATCAAATTCTCTATATTCGTTTCACCTTTCCCCCACTCTCTGTTAGGTTCTGAGCTCATGCCCAAAGCACTGTCCACCAGGATAGTGGGAGGCATTTGGTGGTTTTTCACACTTATCATCATTTCTTCGTATACTGCTAACTTAGCCGCCTTTCTGACAGTGGAACGCATGGAATCCCCTATTGACTCTGCTGATGATTTAGCTAAACAAACCAAGATAGAATATGGAGCAGTAGAGGATGGTGCAACCATGACTTTTTTCAAGGTAAGTTCTGCTGGTTACCTGAAATTTACAAATTAAAATGATAGGACACAAACTTCTTTCGATTCACAAATGTAAGGGTGTAACAACGCTGTTATTTGTGCACAATTCTTAATAATAGCATATACCTCAAGGGGTGGAGAGTTGTACAACTGAACATATGCTCATCAAGACCAACCATTTTAATCTTTGAAAATGCTAAGGAGGTTTTGCTTTACAATATTTTATTCCTGTTTTGAGGAAAATCAGCCCAAGTGTAACATTTTTTCCCAGTAAGTTTTTCTTTTTGAATAACACAGAATGTATTTATTGAAACTGTAATAGTAGGATGTTCAGATTCTACAAAACTTTACTATTCCAGAAGAATAGAATGATTACTTGGAAAAATGTTTCCCATACACACATTTACTTTTGTTGAAATGAGGCAAGATTTAAGGGCTAAAAATACAGAATATTACATTCACCAAGGTAATATTCTGGGAGACACAGAGTTGAAAGGGGCTGTCCCACTGAACTCACAGTGGTGTCTACAGAGACAGCCCTGTGGAACATTTAAATGAAAGTGTGCTTGTAAAAAGTTTCTGTCATGTAGAGTGCCTTGCCCTCCTCTATTTTTTCTCTCTTCTCCTTACTCTGGCCCACTCACTGGGCCAGAGTAGACCAGTTGAGGGATTTCACTTTAGGCAGCTATTATCACTTTATAATTCCTTTTATATCTTACCAAGTATTTTTACATTTTTTGTAACTTGGGCAAATTTTTAAACATTGATATTTTCTTTCTGTGTTCACAGAAACACAACTGACAGTGCAAATGTGCAGTGGAAATAGTAATTTAAAAAAATAGATTAATTCAAGATATAAAATAAATTATTTCATGAAGCATTCATCAAGTTCCTACTGAGTGCCAAAAGTTACACCACACATTGAGTATTCTAGTTCTCACTTTCGAAGAGATTATAGTTTAGTTGGAGACAGAATAATAAATTTTAAAAAATCACTGAATTTGGTTTTATGTGACTTAAGTCAGTATTTTGTCAAATTATTTAACTTTCTTTGTAAAAAATTTATAAAAATTAATCAACTTTAAAATAAACTTCTGGACATCCAATTTCCAAAAAAATAAGATAAATTAGATTTAGTCAAATATTTTAAATTTAATTATTTTCAAGGTAAATTTCTCATATGACTAGATTAAGTATTGGATATGGATTTCACATTTACTTGGAAAATCACTGTTATATAATCAAATTTATTGAATAGTGAAATATAAGCAAAACATTACATTTAGTATGGTCCTATGTGACTATATTAATTGCAATGGATCAGTTTTTCTTAATTGAATATTGAGAATTTATAAAGATTTCCTTTCTTATAAAACTTGTTAATATTTTTGTGTTTTTGTAAAGAAATAAGCTGTTAGGCCAGGCGCAGTGGATCATGCCTGTAATCCCAGCACTTTGGGAAGCCAAGGTGGGTGGATCACTTGATCCCAGGAGATTGAGACCAGACTGGGCAACATGGCAAAATTCTGTCTCTACCAACAGCACAAAAATTAATCTGGTGTGGTGGCATGCACCTGTAGTCCCAGCTATCTGGGAGGCTGAGGCTGGAGAATCACTTGAGTTCGGGAGGCAGAGGTTGTAGTGAGCCAAGATGGTGACACAGCACTCCAGCTTGGCCAGTTGGAGTGAAATCCTGTCTCAAAAAAAAAAAAAAAAAAAAAAAAAAAAAGGAAAATAAATAAATAAGCTGCTGAAATTGCTAAATGTGCGTTGTTAGTGTCAACAACTTGAAGGAAGTGAATGCGTGATGCATTTAAATTATTCCAATATCCAGGTGACTTTTGAATTGAGTTTGTAAAATATGATAATACAAATATTGTAACTAACACAAAAATTTGACACCAGAAGTGTTTATTTCTGGTTCATAAACATTTCTGTTTTAATTTTTTCCCAGAAGACTCAAATATTTTGTTTTAAAGTTCAAATGTACTAGTAGCAAAGTTCATTTTTGAAAAATCAATTACCAAACATATTTTTTTCTTTATAAAGTTTTTATTTTTAAGCTTATTTTCTTAATTTTTTGTCTTTTCAGTCTTTCATTCTTTTTTTAATAGTTCAATTGCTTTCTGCTGTGCAATTTTTGCCTACTTTCACTTTTCATTGCTACTGACTTTTCTTCTTACTCCTTTTTACCTCGTGTTTTTCTCTCACATACAAGTGCCTCTAGCACCTTGAGAAAATCGACACAACACAGCTTTCTATTTCCAACAGCATATGTATTATTTCTTTAGACTTGTATCTGGAATGTACACAAGTCACAATAAAAAGCACACAGTGATAATCACTAAGTTGACAACTACCTTGTGTTGCTAATATTATCACATGCTGAATTCTGTTTTCCTACTGAAACAGGAAAAGAAAATTAGAATTCACAGGAATACATTAAATATTGATTTTTTTGGTGTTTTAATGTAGCCTTAAAATATTCCAATTTCGATTTCAGTATTTCACTTGTTAAGTATATAGTTATACCAGCTATTGTATGAAATTAAAAAAAAAAAATTCTAGCAGTCTAGAATTCGAAACTACGTACTCATTTTTAAGCTGTACAATGAACCAGAGACTATTGTGTATTTACATTTTATATGATTCTTTCATTTTTCAATTAACAGTCACACATACAAACACTCTAGGGAGCACCCTTAAGGCATTGACTTCTAAAGGAATCTCCATCTTGTTTTTACTAATTTAGCAAGACCCTGCTGTTAACTAATTGTTCTGGAATACTTCCTTCCAGAAAATTATTATTAAAAAAAATGATATAGTTTTGTTACTACTAGCAAGAAGAGCTGGCTCCAGATATCTGGTGTTAAAGGGTGTAAATCCTCAGTATTGCAAAGACATAGCAGAGTTACATAGCTGTTCTTCAACATTGCATAATTCCATGTCCAAAGACCATGATTGATTTTGTTCACTGAGCTCAAGGTGCTCAAAGTATATTATCTTCAAGAAAAATTCTTCCTTCTTTTTTTCTATATCCATTACACACCACACAGACTCTCCTCAGAGATAAATATAAAGCCATGACTGGAAAAAAATAATTCAAAACAGGAGATAGTGGTTCTCACGTTATTTTTGTGTAAGTAATGGAAAACTGCATGATATCACCAATATGTTCTTAATCATATTTAGATAGTAAAATAGATGACAGTCCAGGAATTTTATTAAGAAACATTAAAGGAGGAGTCAAAATGTACTTGGAATCAGGGAATTTAGTGTACTAGAACTGAAATTTCACCCCAGGGCTAACCATTATGCAAAATGTTACCAAGCAACAGGAACATTCTTTCCTCCCTGAAGTATAAAGGCTAGGAGAATGGAAGTCTATACATTATAGGATCAAAAATCACTCAGCTATAGCTTGTAGGTGTTATGGCCTCTTTTGAGAATTCTTGTATTTTTGAAGTGAGTCACATGTTTTACAAAATGATACTGAATACCCTTGTTTATATGAAATCCATGACTCAAGTTTTCCAACTTTTAGAAATTCTTTGTCTGGATTTGGCCTACCTGAAATTTCTGACTTTATTATGTATACTAATACATTATATCCATCTGAAAAATATAGTGTCAAAGGAAGAAACACGTGCTCTTTTGTATGGTCATTAAATTGTTGGCACATATTTTAAAAATGTAAGTTCCATCCAAATTGATGTATGCCAGTCCTGTGTTGCATTCTGTACCTTTACATGTCTTTCTCCAGTGCCCATTGTGCTCTTTTTTCATCCCCATCCTTCTCTACCAACCTAATTGGTTATAGTCTCTTTATTCCTTAGATTCTAATCTATACATCACTTATTCCAGGGAAACTCTCCTGACCCTTTTCATACCTAAATTACCCAGTCTGGGCACAGTGCTCCTCTTTTACATCCTTTTTTTTTTTTTTTTTTTTTTTTTTTACTTACGTTATTGTTAACTTACTAATCCAAGATGTGTTTTCTTGGTTCCTGTATGTTTCCACACTCTATGGCACAGCAGGAGAATAGGGATTGAATGAATCTATATCATTCACTTTTATACCTCTAGTCCTTGGCACTGAACTTACACATCTTGAGCTTATGTTAATTATTAACTGTCACAAGAATATTGCTTAACGAACAGCCAAAAACTTAGTGACATGTAATACAAACCTTTATTTATCTTCCAAGTCAGCTGTCCTTCTCACAGAAACTTGAGAGCCCAAGTTTCTACATTTGGAGACTCAGTTCTTTCTACACCAGGGTGACAGTGCTTTTACCAGTACAGTTTCTTCTTAACCTTTAAATGTGTCTAATTGATTCTGCTTATACTATAAAAGCCACACACGCTATTCTTTTAAAGGCATGCCTCTCTTCAGACTGAATCATTGCTACTTTGGGCTAGAAGATCTTTATCCAAATGAGAAAATCTACAAGGTATTGCCTTGACTTTTTTAGAGGTTTTAAGAAAGCATCTAAGGCATCATGCTTAATTTGATTCTTAATTAAGGCTTGTGGCCATGTTGAGAAAATTTTAAGAACTTTTGCTGGTTCGAGACACTGAAGATTAGAAATACGTTTGTTATCCAACCATGCAAGTTTTATCCCCTCTACATCACCTCTAAATTCAGCTTGCAAAGTGGTCAGTTCTTTTAAATTTTATTTTCCTCTCCTCCTCTTCCTCCTCTTTTTCCTTCTTCATCTCCTTGCTGTTGTTTTGATTGTTCTTTTCTTTCTTGTACTACCTTACATGTAGCTAAAACTAGCCAGCTGATACTTTGAACATTTTGTCATTTTGTTTGGCTATCTTTTGGCTAAACCCAAATGATTATTAGTTCATTTTCTGTCTTGTAAGTCACTACAACTACAACATGTAATTAAAAATAATATTTTACCCTATATTCATGGATTCCTATTTTCCCAGCCTCCTCCCATGATGATTTGATTATTATCTGCTATGTGTGCCCTAAGTCGATGCCACAGCTTTTCTTTATTGCAGCACCTTGCTACTTTTGTCAAATTCCATACAGTTATCCATTGGCACAATGAATTTTACATTCACTGATGGAAAACCTATGACAGAGGCTTTCAAGTATAATGTGTGATTATGTGTAAAATTTTATTATTCTGTAGGGTAGTCAAAGGTTTATCCAAAACATAGAGCCCTCTATAGCTTTCCCATTTTAATTATCTGCTAAAATTCATTGTTTTTGAAGTATAGGTAATTAAGTTAGGGATGAAAAACAAGTGGGTTATTCCATCCAAGGTAAAATGTTTTAATTTTTGGTACCGAGCAAAAGAGGATTTTTCTCGGGAGATTTTTCTCTTTCTTTCTTGTTTTCTCTGTCTCTCTCTCTCCCTCCCTTTCTTTTTTTTTTTTTTTTTTTCTTTTAACTTCTACAGCCTTCCTCTGCAAAGTACATTCTAAATTCCAGCTCATTTATCTTCAGACAACTTCTAAGGAAGGTAGGAAGCAATTATCATTATGCTCATTTAACAGATGAGGAAACTGGTCCACAAAGAGGTTAAATGACTTATTAATTGTAAAGACTATAACCAGGGAATGCATAGTATCACAATAAAGGTAATAACCAAAGATATAATCACATAAACCATCGTTACTCAAAAGAGTTAAGTGTATTAATCATTTTGGCTCACCCACATAACCTCAACTGCTTGATTATATTAAGTTTCTAAAACATTTGCCTTACAGCATTGGAGCAGATACAGCTATAACATGTTCTTTATAGTCTGCCACTTATTCTGATCTTACCAGTTCAATAATCTTCTAAAATTAAGTTCTGCTGGGGTGATAACATATGATAATATATGGTGGGGTGACAGTATATGTTTTGAAGTCTGAATTGCTAGTGTGGCATGCCTGCAATAATTTTTTTGAGACCTTGAGTGATTTTGCTTTAGTATACTACAAAAATATAAGTAACTTTTACATCGAGAGATAAAATGTAAAAAGTTGGTAGTTTACTGCAAATCCTTATTAGATCTAAAAACATACACTATTCATTAGAGATTGCTCCTAATTTTGTAAATATAGGCAAAACAGAATTCTTGTCCATTTTTATTTAGAGCAATGGTGGTTATACAAGTATAATATATATTTACTGTGAAGAGATTTACACATTAGCAGAGTAAATTTTCACAATTGCAACAATAGTGTGCTTTTCACATTGAAAAATGTTTTCTGAAATGAATGTTTATTTTCCTCTTGCTGTATTGGTGGTAAAACATTTTGAAAGTTCCATTTTGCATATGCAGAAAATTAACCTAAAAATAGTATTTAAAGATGATAAATATTATCTAGATTTTTTTTTTTTGAATTTTAGATATGTTTGGTTTTAGAGTTTATTCTTTAAATGTTTTTCATATTTTATATAGCAAGATTTCTAGTTAAGTGTAGTTGTCTGTAAGAAAAGATTTAGTAATTATTTGTCAGCACATGGTTAGAAATCAGGTTATGTCTTTTAGTGTGCACATGTTTATTATTATACAGATTCTAATAATTTTCCACCACTATCCAGAAGGAATGCTTTTACAATATGACAATTAGAAATTCTTTATGGTACTTCAGTAAGTATAGAGAGGATGTGTTAAAGAGCTACTCACATGAGTTGGCTTGTTTATTTAGGTGTTATTAACCAGCCACATAGCTTTTTCTCATGTCATTTTTATTTATTTTGAGTTGAATAGGGAGTCTTTTCTCTTTTGAGCATTTGTATTTCTCAGAGCTGTACTTTATTTTGTATGTCTAACTGAAAATTGAGAAAATATATGTTCTAAGGGACCTGAGGAGTGAACATTCATCTTTTCTTTGCAAACCTTTATCGTAGGTTTTTCTATCATGGGGATTGAAAGCATAAAGTTCTATATTTGAGACTTGGGAGAATTGTACGTGAGACTTCGTGTTTATCTAATGGAGACTGAATTAAGAAGAGATGACTTTTAAGTGACATTAAGGATGTGGTATTAATTGGCCTACTCTATAAATTGATATTGAATTGGGTTCTGAGCAAGAGCTTTGAGATTTGTGTTCCTGTAGTTTTCTTGCCTGAGCTTGTTTTACTACCCTATAATATTTAGTGAACTACTTCTGCTCCTTTCCTTGTTGTGAAAAAAAGTGCTATTTTAACTGGCAAGGGCAAATTAGTTCACAATTCTGATTTATATATTGCTTTGTGTTACCTGAGAATCCCTCAATATTCCTTTGCAGATCTAAACTAAAACAAAATGTTTGTCAAACATAACATACTGTTCTAACTTGGAAGACGAAATACCTGATATACTTCGGTTTCTAAGCCAAAAACTATTCTTGCCAACTTGCTTGCAAATTACTAATTAGGAAATAGCTATGTCTATTTAGAACACAAAGAAACTTTATTTTTAATTTTTTGTTTGTTTCACATATTGAAGTTTATAGATAATCTTTTTTTTTTCTTTGTGCTTTAATGAGTTAAACAAAATATAAAAGCTTGATGTGGTTGATCACCAATGTGTCTGGGCAGTCAGAATATATTAATGGTTAATATTGTCAATAAAATTTTTATTTGTTCATGTTGCTGTGTTCTTCATTGTCCATCAGAAAATTTTTTTCTAGAAATCTGAAATAAATATCTCAGTGAAGATTTTTATAGGCATAGAATTTTTCTAACTTGCCCAAATTATTTTTCCTTTATGAATGGTGTTGAAATACTGAATGTGGGAAATTCATTACAGTTAACATTAGATTACATGGTAGTATTTTGTTCAATAAAATAAGGTTGGTATTTTAAAGTGTTGTTATATTTTTATTAGTGTCTAATATAGTTTTAATATAAATTGGTCATGTTTGATACAAATATTTAAAACATGACTAATTATTTATTATGTCTTTGGTTTATTTGTGTAGTAAGGAAGTTATTTTTACTCAGAGAGGCTGTCTCCCTCCCCCTTTCCTCATCTAACACACAATTTATTGTACGTGAGACCTGATCCTATGTTTATTACAGGGATTTGCATAAGGACTACAGGAAACCAACACCATTTTACTATGTTCCCATTGCGAGAAATAAAATGGTGCCTTTGAGTAAAGCTGCTTCATCAGACGCTAGTTCAGCATGCCAAGTTAAAGCCATCAATGGTGAAACAGCAGATGTGAAGGCTAGTTGGCATGAAAGCATATGAGTCAAAGACTTTCCTATGGGAAAGAAAGTGCTTCATTACACTTTATCTATGGTGAGAACATTGGGTTTATCAAGCTGTCTGAAAATTAGAATATGATGAGTTTTATTGCTCTCGCTCTGCCAGAGTGAATTCAATGGTTAAAAAGAAAGCAATAATACCATTTTGGGAATTATAAGAAGTGATTAGAGTTTTAGCATATTTAAACTTGGAAGGAGCAGCAACTTTTATCTTAGAAAGTAGCCTCTCTAAAATATCTAAGGGACAGAAGTTTAATCCCTTTCTAATTGCTACATTTGCAATATGTATTAAAGCAGCTTTGGGCACTTTAACTGAATAAAGAAGTTGTATGTTTGACTGAACTGTAAAATCTGAGAAACAATGTTTTAATGCCTTGGAAAACATGTGCATGAGGCCCTTCCACTCCAGCGTACACTAGTACACTATGGTTCTCTCCCTCTCTTGTCCTCCCTCCTCTACTCTGTGCAAGGACCATTCCTGCTGTTTGTCAAGTCAGGATGGCAGCTCAAGCACCATGACCCACCTCATCAGTCTTAGGAGAGAGGGCCCCACAGGGAGTGAGAAAACTCGAAAATCAGTTAATATAGTGATGTTGAGCTAGCATGTCAAGTGCTGGATAATGGATAATAGTTGTCACTGTAAGAGTTTATAGCTACTGGTTAGGCAACATTCTGAAGGAAATTCAAGAAGGACTTATTTTGGGTGCAAAAAGTAGGCTGAGATAAATATTATTCAAAAATACCTTGACATTCTAAAAATTGTAGTGCTTTATATCTTACATAAAAAAACTAAAATGACAAATTCCATTTATTCTATATAAATTGCTGAATAGAAGTATCATTTGGTATTTTTGCAACAAACATACAAACAAAAAAACCCAGACTCTTAATTTGTTAAAGTTTGGAGGAAATTATACTTATTGACATTGTGACTATGAAATATCTATTGATCTGTTTGGGGGTGGGGGATATTGCTGCTCTGACTTTTGAGTATCGGTAAAGACATATTGTTCTCATTTCTTAGATAGCCCATTAATTATAAGGCGAATATCCTGACATTTGTACTTAATTTAAAATATCCTTGGCAGTTTAATGGTCTTGATTTTCCACTTTATTATGCTGTCTTTTCAGTGAGAAGCTATTCTTTTGTTGCAAAGGCATTTTAGACTAATTAGCATCTTTGGCCAGCTGAATTTTCATTTGTTCATTTGTTTTCCTGTCTCTTTCCAAAAGCCAAATTATTCTAAAAACCGTAATATCACTGTGCTGTTTGTTATTAAGAGCTGATTGAAGATACCACATACTAGTTAAGTTTTTTTTTTCTTTCTTTATGAAGCAAAAGGAGATTTACTATTATTTGCTGCTGCTGCCATCTTCAATGTTAGACTTTTATTTAAAGACAATACTGTACAATTTTTCTTCTTGGGAGCAAGCATGATGTCAAGTGATGCACCCTTCTGATGCTCAATGATCTTACCACTTTATCATGCATATTTGCAAGGATGAAGTACAGTTTGTAAATCATCTCTATTTATTTTACATTCTTCTCCTTAACACCAGATAGATCTGGAAAAGGACAAAATAAATTTTGGAGCTTGTTCTTAAGTGTTGGTAACTGCAAACTGAGTATAATAAATTCCTCAAAAATACTGCTTTAAGAAATAAAACTTGGTTAAACATTAATGGTAAATGTCTTATTCTTAAAGGGATCTTACTCTGAAATAACTTGAATCTTTGTTTTTATGCTGTGATATTAGTGGCTGTGGCAGTGCCTAGAATTGTTTAATTGCCTAATGCACAAAGGTGAGCACTTTGATTGATGTGTATTCAGAGAAGTTCTTTAATAATTTTATAAATAAAGAACTCTCCAGATGACTGAATGTGTCTGCGTGTGTGTGTACATGAAAAAGTGTGTTCTGTAAGAATAAGGTATGCTTTCTTAATTTGAGTTAAATTATGGATGATTATATAATTCATTTTTCTATACCCAGTTTCCATCTTAAATCTATTTAGAGAGAGAATAGTTCAGGGTTGGCAATAAAATGTACTTTTACATTTTCTGATAGTATTTGAATTATGCTTCTGATTGTCATTAGCCTATTGTATACACCAGAGCACAAGTGAAGTTCAGTGAAAAGATTTGATTATCTCTAAAGGTAGGTGTTTCATTTATTAAATATTGTAATTACAGCTAATTGGAAGCTACACATTAAATTAGTTTGCTTTGTAGGTCCCTTGACTGTTTTCAGAACACTATGAGCTTATGGTTCATTTCAATTTATTACAAAAACAATTCAATAAAAGCCAAAGAATTGGGAAACAGCATTACTAATGGATATAATTGATTGTTGAGTCAATGTAATAGTTTTACATAATTATTAAAGGCATAGACCAGGTTGTGGCATGAAATTCTACATTCCTCACTGAATACAGATTTATTTAATTTCTCTGGGCTTCTGCTTTTTTCAATTTATCTCCCATAGATAAACTGAGAGTATATGTCTTAAATATATTGTGCATATACCACTGAACATATACTAAATTCCCAATATATATTTGCTATTATCCTTATTGTGAGAAGCTTTAATGTTGAATTATTACATTTCTGTAGCAGATGAATCCATTTCCCCCAAAATGAATACCGTACTTTTGCTAATACAGGTTACCTATGGTTAATGCTATGATCTGACACTCAGTTGCATTCTCATTTCATTAATAACTCGGTCCTGATTTTAGATTATTGATAAACAAATATTCTGGATTACTCTCTAATCCTACTGAAAAGATAAATACATCAGGAATCTGTTTCCATGTACACATTACAGATAGTCAGTCTTTTAAAATGGATTTTATTATTTTAGAGCAGTTTCATGGTGACAGTAAAATCAACATCGTGGGACTTTAAATATATCAGTTCACATTCTTCAAGAGTTTTTATCAACCTTCCCTTTCAACACCAGAAAATAAAAACCTGACCTGACTCCAACAAACAGATAGAACTAAACTGAGTAGTTTAGGATTCCATATTGTCAGAATGAAAAGTGGTGACAACCCAAGATGGTTATGGATGAGTGAAATGAATTTTATTAAAAATGATCTTTTTAAATGATCTACCTGGAAAATTTTAACTATTAGGGAGGTGTTTCAGAAAGGATGCCCCCAATTTGGTGGTGATAGTTATGATGAGAGCTATGTTGAAGAAAGTGTTGATTGTGACAGAGGCCCCCTTGGAAATTTAGAAAAAATGTATGTTTGTGAGGAAAAAAAAATAATTAACTTTCAGATAAACAGCAAAAGTTATTCACAAGAAGCCAAATATATTAGTAGCAAAAGAAAACACTTCCAAATTTAAAAATATGTCTGCCTTTGAAGCTGGCTGAGAACTAATTTTTGTGCAGACAGTTTGCTTGAGATCACTGTATGTGGCCTTTGTTTTAATGAAGCAGCTTATGAGTAGCATCAAGGCTTCTAGGCTTTACTTTCAGAACTGCTGTTTCCCTGGGGGCCTAACAATTGCAAGTGGCCCTTTCATTGATTTTTATACTGATGCCAGAGCATACATAATCATTTTAGTCAAACTCTTACAGCTAAAACAAGTAAATCTATTGCATTTTGAAAATAAAAATGGTGGCTAACCTGTTCCCATCTTTATTTGTTGTTATTATTTTTTTCTGCATTGTTAGTAGCCATGTAATTGCTGCACGTCTACCTTTCTCAGTCATCTTTATTCTGGGTGATGTTTCTTTCCTAATCTCAGGCCTAACGTGTCGTCCCTGCTATGTCCTGGAAATGAGGTTGCAGTGATTTACTAGCCATTAGAGAAACACTTTAGCATGTTGTCTTATTTCCCTTATTTGAATTCCACAACACTGTGAAAGTATCAAAAGTAGTAGTGTACTCTAAAAGTCTTCCAAGAAATTTTACTATGTAAGGCTAAAGAATCAGACTAGACTTGTATTTTCTTTCTTTTTTTTTTTTTTTTTTTTGAGACGGAGTCTCACTCTGTCGCCCAGGCTGGAGTGCAGTGGCCGGATCTCAGCTCACTGCAAGCTCCGCCTCCCGGGTTTATGCCATTCTCCTGCCTCAGCCTCCCGAGTAGCTGGGACTACAGGCGCCCGCCACCTAGCCCGGCTAGTTTTTTGTATTTTTTAGTAGAGACGGGGTTTCACCATGTTAGCCAGGATGGTCTCGATCTCCTGACCTCGTGATCCGCCCGTCTCGACCTCCCAAAGTGCTGGGATTACAGGCGTGAGCCACCGCGCCCGGCCTAGATTTGTATTTTCTTATGGCTTCTAATAAAACAGTTGTGCTTATAGAGCACATGTAATACATCTAGTGCAATGAGGAGTAAAATATGAAATTTGAATTATTTAATTTTAATTAGTTAAATTGAAATTTTAAAACCAAAGCAGTGTAAGACATTTTTTCAATAAACTTACACATATATTTCTAATTTTTTTTTTTTTTTTTTTTTTTTTTTTTTTGAGACGGAGTCTAGCTCTGTCGCCCAGACTGGAGTGCAGTGGCATGATCTTGGCTCACTGCAAGCTGCGCCTCCTGGGTTCACGCCATTCTCCTGCTTCAGCCTCCCAAGTACCTGGGACTACAGGCACCCGCCACATCGCCCGGCTAGTTTTTTGCATTTTTAGTAGAGACGGGGTTTCACTGTGTTAGGCAGGATGGTCTCAATCTCTCGACCTCGTGATCCGCCCGCCTCGGCCTCCCAGAGTGCTGGGATTACAGGCGTGAGCCACCGCGCCCAGTCTAAACATGCATTTCATGTTAACCTTTGCCTTGTGTAAGATGTTGTATTATAGAGCATGTGATTGGTGCATGAGTTATTTCCAACACATCAGTAATCTACTCAGTGGCAATGATTTGATTTGGTTTAAATGGTTTCTTCTATGTCCTACTTTAACATTATGATGTGTTTATTTGAATATTTTATGTAGGTGGAATAAATTACAGTTATAACTATCTAAACTATATGATTATTAAATTGAAATGCATACTATTATTTTAATCAAAATAAATTATTTTTCTAGTTTAAAAAATACATATGGGCAAAGTTTCTAATTTAAAATGAAGTTACACTATTAAAAAGAATTAAATGAAAATGTAGAAACTGGTATTACAACTGGAAGAGTAAAGAATAAGAGAGTTTGGATAAGGATATGTGAACTGATTTCACCATGAATGAACATTGCCATTTGCTACAACAAAGCAAAATGGAAAAGTTGTTTGTCATATGTATTTTTTAGATATTAAATTGGTCATTATCAACATACATTCTCAGAAAATACAAACTGAATTTGACATGCAATTTTTTTTAAATAGTAAATAAAAGAAAAAAAAGGAAGTTAATTAACAAAACTTAGAGTCAAATGTTCAGTACATTTAAAAATATGTTTTGACGTAGTCTGAAGTTTCGCTTTTGAACTGTTACACAATGGCTTGGATTTTTAAACAAAGAAGACCACTTTTGGATGGAAAGATGGTAACATACGTTATTTCAATTATGATTATTTTGTTACAAAGTTGTAAAAATAAGATTAAAAGAAGTATTTTAAATAAGCAAAAGATCTTTAATCAACTAAAATATTGTCCGTAGTTTACAATAACAATGGGAAAAATCAGTTGATCCTAATTTTCAAAAATGGCAAACAAGTGCTTTTTTAGATTAGAATGAGGTATACAATATGAGAAACTGTCCAATTAATATTTTGAGTACATTTTTTCCTCAAAGGACTCCCAGATTTAGGAGAAAAATTTCAATTTTTGAACTAAAGAACTAGTGGTATAGATTTTTTTTGTATCTTTTACAGCTATTAAATATTAATTTAAGCTAGAAATAGAAAATGTAGTTTATTACAAGATGGTCATGATGATGGATGCTCCAGCTATGTCAGGTTAAAAAAAAACCCACGGATTTATTATAATTTTAAAACAAAAGAGTGATGTTTTTCCTTGATATAATTTGGCTCTGTTTCCCAACACAAATCTCATGTCAAATTGTAATCCTCGTGTGTTGAAAGAGTGGCCTGATGGGAGATGACTGGATCATGGTGGCATTTTCTAATGGTTTAGCACCATCCCTATTTTCAAGTAGTTCTTTACAGCACTGTGAAACAGACTAATACAGAAATTGGTACCAGGAGAGTAGGGCACTGCTATAAAGATACCTGAACATATGGAAGCAACTTTGGGACTAGGTAACGGGTAGAGATTGGAACAATTTGGAGGGCTCAGAAGAAGACAGGAATATGTGGGAAAGTTTAGAACTTCCTAGAGACTTGTTGAATGGTTTTGACCAAAATGCTTATAGTGATGTGGACAATGAAGTCCAGGCTGAGGAGGTCTGAGATGGAGATGATGAACTTATTGGGAACTGGAGTACAGGTCACTCTTGTAATATTTTAGAAAAGAGACTGGTGTCACTGTGCTCCTGCTCTAGGGATCTGTGGAACTTTGAACTTGATAGAGATGATTTAGGATATTTGGTGGAAGAAATTTTGAAGCAGCAAAGTATTCATGATGTGGTCTGGCTGCTCCTAACAGCATACAGTCATATGTGTTCACAAAGAGATGGTCTGAAATTAGAACTTATGTTTGAAAGGGAAGCAAAGAATGAAAGTTTGGATAAATTTCAGCTTGAACATGTGGTAGGAAAGAAAGATTCATTTTCTGAGGAGGAATTTAAGCAATTGGCTGCAGAAATTTGCATAAATAAAGAAGATTAGAATGTTAATGGTCAAGACAATAAGGAAAATTGTCTCCAGGGCATTTCAGAGATCTTTGTAGCAGCTCCTCCCTTCATAGACCCAGAGGCCTAGGAGGGGAAAAAAAATGGATTCATGGGCCAAGTCCAGAGCTCTGCAGCTCTGTGCAGCCTCAGGACATGGCACCCTGAGTAGCAGCCACTCCAGCTCCAGCCATGGCTCTAAGAATCCAAAGTATAGCTCAGGCCATTGTTTCAGAGAATGCAAACCCCAAACCTTGGCAGCTCCATGTGATGTTGAGCCTGTGGGTGCATAGAAGGCAAGAATGAGGTTTGGAATCTTCACCTAGATTTTAGAGGATGTATGGGAACACATGGATGTCCAGGCTGAAATTTGCTGTAGGGGTGAAGCCCTCATGGAAAACCTGCACTAGGTGTGGAGGGGAAATGTGTGGTTGGAGCCCCCACACAGAGTCTCCACTGGGGCACTGCCTAATGGAAATGTGAGAGAAGGGCCACTGTCCTCCAGATTCCAGAATAGCAGATCCACCAACAGTTTGTATCTTGCACCTAGAAAAGCCACAGAAACTCAACACCAGCCCATGAAAGCAGCTGCAGAGGCTGTACCCTAAAGAGCCACAGAAGGAAAGCTGCCCAGGCCTTGGGAGCCCACCTCTTGCATCAGCATACCCTGTATGTGAGACATGTAGTCAAAGGAGGTTATTTTGGAACTTTAAGATTTAATGACTGCCCTACTGGATTTTGGAATTCCATGGGGCCTGTAGCCCCTTAGTTTTAGACAGTTTTTCCCTATTGCAATGGGAGCATTTACCCAATGCCTAGATCTTCATTGTATCTTGGAAGTAACTAACTTGTTTTTGATTTTACAGGCTCATAGGCAGAAAGTATTTATCTTGTCTCAGATGAAACTTGGATTGGACTTTTGGGTTAGTGCTGGATAATCTTGGAAAAGCATGATTGCGTTTTGAAATATGTGAGAAGGACATGAGATTTGGGAGGGGAAATGATGGAATGATTGGTTGGCTCTGTGTCCCTACCCAAATTTCATATAGAATTATAATCCCCATGTTTTGAAGGAGGGACCTGGCAGGAGGTGATTGGCTCATGGGGGTGGTTTTTAATGGTTTAGCACCATCCCCCCAATACTGTCTCATAAGTGAGTTCTCATGAGATCTGATCATTTTAAAGTGTGTGGCACCGACCTCTTCTCTCTCTCCTGCTACCACGTAAGGCATGTCTTGCTTCCCCTTCACCTTCTATCATGATCGTATGTTTCCTGAGCTCTCCCCAGCCATGTAGAACTTTGATTCAATTAAACCTCTTTTCTTTGCAAATTACTCATTTTTAGATAGTTCTTTATAGAAGTGTGGAAATGAACTAATAAATCCTTTTAGCTTTACTATATGACACTGAAATTATTTGTGTTCAGTTTTCTGAAGCAGACTCTGTGAAAAGTGTCATAGACACAGTTGTTAATATTATGTAGTATATATGTGTAAGTGCTATGACTCATTGCCAGTTTATAGAACTGTTGAAAGAAATAGGAGATAACAAATGTAATGGCTTTGTAGTTTTTTGCCAAATTGTTTTTTGGTTGAGTCAAAGAATACAAAGTAAAATGTTTCATGAAATTAAATTATTTCTAGATATTCAATAATCAAAGATAAAAATGATAGTTTGTTTTATGTTTTTTGCACTAATATCACACTGAACCAAAACAAACTAAATTGAAGTTCCAAAGAAAAAATATTTTTTATCTGGATAGCTGTAATAATTCATGTTATAATAATAAAGATCAATAAAAGTGATTTTTCACATATTTTTAAAAAGTCAATATACAGATTTTAGTTGCTGTCAGCAGTATTATAGCAACCTTGTAGTTTCAAAAACTACATGTAAAATTAAAAAAACTCTGTTTTGAGATTGATAAATTTAGAGTTTTTCAATTTATACAATTTTCCTTTTACTTCAGTGTTAATAATTCTTAGTTGACATAACCATTAGTAAATTACTTCACTTGGAAAGATAAACAGACATAACTTTTGAAACAAGAATATGTTCTTTGAAGCCAGATTAATTCTTAAAAAGTTAAAAAAGATGAACAAGTTTTACCAACATGTTATGTATGTTACAGGAAAATTGCTTTTACTACTTAGTTCAATTATTGGAAATTTGTTTGAAACAACTTGGGTATATGCAAATAGTATTTTAACTGAATTTTTTTTTAGCTTTTTAGGTTTATGCAGTCAATACAACTTAAGTGTCTTAAATGAAAAGTTAGTGTCTGAATTGAGATATGTTTTCAATGAAAATTTACATTTGATTTCAAAACAAAAATAATGTGAAACATCTCTCTAATAATTTTTATATTGAGAATGTCTTGTAGTCACTTAAAATCCACTAAATTCAAAATGGAGTCTTTATTTGTCCCCAGTTTCATCATTTCATGATTATTCTCCATTCTTACAGAGGGCAATGCCATCAATGCTCTTGCTCGCCTCTCATATCTAACCCATAAGCATGTACTTTTGGTTGTAACTTCAAAATACATTGCATCTAAAAGCTATTCACAGCTCTCCATATCTATCACCAACACCTTAATCTAAGTAATCAGTAAGCTGTTTAGTAAGCTCAACACCTTAATTTAAGTAGTCAGTCAGCCATTTAGTAAGCTTATAAGTTTACTACTATTTTGTCCGCATTATCAATTGTTCCATTTCGATCACTTTCCTAAGAATATTTAAAGGGATCACAAACAAAGAAATCAACGTAATTCCTTCTGTAAAGTGAGTTTTCTCTGTATTTTTTACTTATAACACATATTTCTTCCATGATAACATTCTAAATTCACTGTTTTCATTTATGTTATTCTTCTTGTGAGTAGAATGTGAATTTCATGAGGTCAAAGACTTAGTAACTAGAGCATTCTGGTAGATAAAAGGTTATCTACTGTTTTTCTTTTTCATTTTTATGAGATAGCAAATTAATCCTTGTAAGTAAATTAATCAATATAAGATTATTAATCATAATCTTTAATCATTTTTATGATATAGTAAATTAATCAATATAAGTAAAATAACTAAGCCAGGACAAACCAGTTTACATACCCTAATTGTTATAAAATATAACATATACACAGGATAATTTTCCAAAACATAATTTGCACATTAGGTGTTTCAAGATTACTAAAGTTAGTATGTTAAGACATATTTCGAAAGTGAAGAAAATGGAAATAAGACAATAATTATTAACCAGAACACAAACATGCACACACATCTTCTGATATATATAATATGTATGTGTATGCATACACATACATACCTGCATATATAATGAAACTGGAGAAATGCTATAAACATAACTTCAGAAGATTTTCTAAGCCTGGGCAACAGCCCCCATCTTTTACAAAAAATAAAAACATTAGTCAGGGTGTGGTGGCACATGACTGTAGTTCCAGCTACTCAGGAGGCTGAGGTGGGAAGATCATTTAAGCCTGGGAGGTTAAGGTTGCAGTGAGTCACATTCACTCCACTGCACTTATTCTTGGACTGCTGTTGAAAAAAAAAAAAAGAAAGAAAAGAACATTTTGATTTTTAATTTGCTATTATGAATAATGCTTATTTGTAAGTACATAAGTAACAAACTATCTAATCATTGAATTAAAGGAATATGACAGAATCTTCCATCAAAGCCATGATTGCACCAGAACAAGTTAACACAGGCAAGGCGATTATTGCAGTACAGAGGAGATGCCAGAATTCAGTCTGAACTCAATTCTACTGCACAAAGGACTGGAGGGTGTTTAAAAGTTGGGGAGGGGCATGGAGGCAGAGTCTCATTGTAAACCATTTATTTTTGTTAGTTGGTCCTACCCAATGGAAAACAAACTTTCTGTTATCTTCATGACAGGAGATAGTTCTACAACTTGGAGCAAGGTACCCACTGAAGTTAGATTTCTACCTTCCCACAGAGAATGTTAGATAGGGACACTAGCTTCCTAGATGATTACAGCTCAAAAGGGGCTCCTAGGACCTTGAGCAAGACATTACTACCTTGTAATATTAGCAAGAAATTTTTAAAAAGATTTACATTCCAAAAGAGGCAAAGAAAGAATTTGCAATTATAAATTTTCAAAGGTGTGCTCTAAGAAAAGGGACGTCAGGGGCTTAGAGTCCAGAAGAAGCATGCCTAAAGTTTAATCAAGCTGAAATGAATGAAATTGTCTTGATCACTTGATATAACACCCTTTAGAGACATTGAAGTAATTTTTAATACTAACAGTATGTAACAGGGTGATTCTCCTTCCTATTCTCATTTTTAGTGTGAATTATAGAGTATTGAGAATTTTTAATGAAGGAAATATTATCATTCTTTTAGTTTGAGTTATTTTGATCTTAACAGGAATTAAACGTTTTAATCTGTTTATAACAAAGAAACTTTAATCTTACAAACTTAAATGTTGGAACATCATTGTTTTAATTTGGTTTAAAAAATTGTATGCAGTCTACATTCCACTAAGTTTCTTAACCTATAAAGCAAGTACTTTTTAAGGAGCTGTATAGGTACAGAGATTCATGTTAATGGCATTTAGCTCATTGATAATTATGTTGTAGCTAAGCTGAGAAAGTGTGATACAAGAGAAACACTTGCTTATTTAAATACATCAGCTTTATTTCCTTCTGTTTGCTTTGTTAAAACATGCATATAATTTTGGATAAAAATGTGTTGGATACTGAAAGCCTGCCTCTTATTATAACAAAGGCATTAATTAGACATGAGAGGTCCATACCATGATCTCAAATGTTATATTTCAATACACGTGTTCAGAAGGTAATCTTTCAGACATTAGTAAGTATGTTAAATGAATTTTCCTATAATCCTGAGCACCTACATCCATACTTTATCCTTTGGTATTTGTCAGACATGCTTAACCCCAACTAGGAGAATGTTCTTTTTATTAATAATTATTTCAGGTAATACTTGATTAGGTCTCATGAGTGCTTGGCAGTCTTCATATTGGAATGAAGAAGTCTGTGTGAACGTTTACCAGAATGTAGAAACCTTGGAATATTTGACAAATATTTATTTTTAAAAAATGGACTCTAATCTCAGTTTTAATTTACACATATTTCAGTTTGTTTGTTTGTTTAGAAAATATTACTATTACCTTTAAGTTGACTTTTTAGAGAAGTTTTACAAGTACATTATTTTTAAATACAAGAACAAATGGGAAAACTGAGTTAAGTTTTATATGGCAGTGGTGATAGAATGGTTGGGTAGGAGCATGAATACTGAGCAATTATATTTATTATGTCCTTATTCCTGTGTCTTCAAAACAGAAAATGATTTGAAGAATCTTAGAACTGTCTTTTTTATTAAAGTCTCTTCCATTTTTCAAGTAAGTGACATAAGCCACAAGTTACTAGTTTTTAGATCTAAATCAGAGCCAATGTTAACCATCAGTGCCATTTTTAACATGTGGTCAATTCCTTAACTATATATATATTTTATATATATAAACACATATACATTTATAATATATATCATTATAGTTATATATAATATAGTTATATAAGTATAGTTATATATAGTAATTATAATATAGTTATATATATAGTTATATATATACACACACACACATATATATGATATATATGCATGCAGATTTTTCAGAACCAGAATAAAATGTTAAAAGATATTTTTTATTGTTTTAATTAGAGACAGGGTCCCACTACGTTGCCCAGACTAGTCCTGAATTCTTAGGCTAAAGTGACCCCTGCTGCCTCAGCCTCCCAAAGCATTGGGATTACAGGGATGAGCCACTGTGCCTGGCCTAAAAAAGACTTTAAAGCAAAACAAGAAAACAATCAAATTGCATGTATTAATTAAACAAAGTAAATAAACAGATATGAAATTGCCAATATGAGGCAAACTCAGGGCAAATTTAATTTGCACCTGGGCACATTTACAGAATTTTGACATGTCAGGTACTTGAGTATTCATCAAATGTGTAATTTCCTCCAGTTGTAGCACACCCACTGTTTAAAGTTGTATTCTGAAAATATAAATCCACCACTTAAAATAATTGCTTATTTTATTAATTCAAATATACACACCCATTGATTAATAAATTATCAACAATTTAACTTTATGATAAAAATAATGTGTATATTCTATCTTGTCTCATCATTTCTTTTGGCTATCTGTGATGGAAAGGGAGAATGGGATAGCTTTTGTTGTTGTGTTTTTGCAACATTTTTTTTTTTTTTCTGGGTACCAACACTTTTCTTTTGCCTCCATAGGATTTTTAAATCCTATGGAGCCTTATAACCTTATAACCATGTTAAATGCCTAGATTTGATTGTAATAGAAGTTTATCAAATTCTTTTAATTTACACACACTCAGGTTTCTTGTCAGTTCTGGAAACTCCTCTTTGATTATTTTTTTGTTGTTGGTGCTATACTTTTAAGTTCTGGAATACATATGCAGAATGTGCAGGTTTGTTACATAGGTATACACGGTGGTTTGCTGCACCCATCAAACCTCATCAACATTACGAATTTCTCCTAAGGCTATGCCTCCCCTAGTCCCCCATCCCCCAACTAGCCCCAGTGTATGATGTTCCCCTCTCTGTGTCCATGTGTTCTCATTGTTCAACTCTTATTTATGAGTGAGAACATGTGGTGTTTCGTTTTCTGTTCCTGTGTTAGTTTGCTGAGAATGATGGTTTCTATCTTCATCCATGTCTCTAAAAAGGACATGGACTCATCCTTTTTTATGGCTGCATAGTATCCCATGGTGTATATCTGCCACATTTTCTTTATCCAGTCTATCAATGATGGGCATTTGGGTTGTTTCCAAGTCTTTGCTATTGTGAATAGTGCTGCAGTAAACATACGTGTACATGTGTCTTTATAGTAGAATTTTTTATAATCCTTTGGGTATATACCTAGTAATGGGATTGCTGGGTCAAATAGTATTTCTGGTTCTAGATGCCTGACGAATCATCATACTATCTCCATGTTTTTAAAAATGTTATATGTCTCAATCATGCTGATTTCATCTTCAGGAACAGAACAGAAATGAGAGAATGCGAAATGAATGAGATCTGACATTGGTTTTAGGACCTCTATTAAATAACTTTCTCATTTTTTACTTCTTTTTTTTTTTTTCTTTTCCTATCATTCTGGAAAAAATGTTAAAATTGGTCTTTCATACTATTGATTTTATTTTGAAAATGTTATTCTTCCTTTTATTAGCTGCAATACTGATTTTAATTTTATTGCATTTTTAGTTCCTTTCAACTCTTTCTAATCTCTATTTCTCATTTTAATCTCCTGATTTTAAGAAAATCAGCCTGTTTTGTAAGTTTTTTTTTTTTTTTAACCTGTTTCCAAAATCTTAGAGGCTTGTATCACATTGGGACTACAAAATGGGTTTCCATTTTTTTTGTTGTTGTTGCTGGTAATAAATCATTTTCTAAAATCTCTTCTCCCTTTAAGTTATCAAGATAATACTCCTTTTCTTGTTTTTTGAACCAATTTTTGTAGCTTTATGTGTATCTGAATCTTTGGTGAGAGGAATTTGATTGGGATATGTGGTTGACCAGAGGCCAGTTGAATAAACCTCTCTCTCTACTAAAACTTGAAAGCAGGCTTACATGCAAACTTTGTAGTCCAGTTATCAATTCTTAGGATCCAAAGCTGTTGTTTTGTGTTTTAACATGGCTCTTTGGGCCTGCGATAGAATGGATTCTTGCCCTCAGTACCTTATTTTCTGATACTCTGAATGGTGAAGCAGCCCCCTTTTTAGGGCATCTCTTATCTTCCCCACATTTTCATGACAAACGAAGACTACTCCCACCTGCCTCTGGAATACAGCCGTCTTCCCTGCCCACTACCTGCCCAGTTACTTCCTGTCAGTTGTAGCCTCTATCTTTTTTTTTTATTTTTCATTTCTTTTTAAATTTTTTCCTTATTTTTTTGTAGCCTCTAAATTAACACAGAATCAAGTACCGACAGTAGTAGGAGCCAGGAACACATTCCACCGGATTCAAAATTTGTATCTACAAAGGTGAAGGATAACTGCTAAGTATACTGGATCAGAAAGAACTCATAGGTGGCATAATGTAGACGAAGAAACAATGGTATGCCTAACACCTTTCAACTTGGTAGTAGCTTTTGATTTTAAGCAAGGGTGGGTCATAGATTTTATTTTTAATGAAGTTTAAGCATAATTGTAGTTAAGGGCATTTATTTCAGACTTCAACAAGAAGTTGTGTGTCAGTTCTAATTTTCCGTTGTGAATCGTCATTTGGTGTGTCTTATACCATATTAATACATTTTACTGTGATGTTAATAGAGAAATCACTCAGTGCAGTCATCCAAACACCTTTTAAAACTGGAAATACATAATCTTTAATGCTTTAAAATGTTGTATTTGCATATATGTGAAAGTATCATCTAAACTGCAGTCATTATAACCTATGAAGTGTGAAGGAATCCTGTATTTTCTATCTATTTTTCTTTAACATGATGGATGCAAGGTATTTAAGAGAGTTGAGAAACTAACGTTTAGTCCTGTGGCAAATCTGATAGAATTCATCTTTCAACTATCTGTTACCACCTTCTAGACATTGCCAATCGTAAAATCAATTGCTGAAGTAAATAGAATGGCTTTTGTTATAATTCACAAATGGGTTTAAATTGAGGATTCAGTATATGCGTGTTTTGATTAAATATTTTTACTTTAAGTGTAGGCTCATATGCAGTTGTAAGAAATAATATAGAGACATTCCATGTAGCCTGATGTGCTTTAGCTGTGTTCCCACCCAAATATCATCTTGAATTGTAGCTCCCATAATCCCCACGTGTCATGGGAGGGAAACAGTTGCAGGTAATTGAATCATGGGAGCAGATTTTTCCAATGCTGTTCTGTTGATAGCGAATAAGTCTCATGAGATCTGATGAATTTATAAAGAGCAGTTCGCCTGCACACACTTTCTTGCCTGCCGCCATATCAGATGTACTTTTGCTCCTCTTTTGTCTTCCACCATGATTGTGAAGCCTCTCCAGCCAGTGGAAGCGTGAGTCCATTAAACCTCTTTTTCTTTACACCCAGTCTCGGGTATTTCTTCATAGCAGCATGAGAAGGAACTAATGCATAGCCGTTAAGATTCCCTCAGTGTAATATAATGAAAAGCAATAGTGCGTTATCACAAGGATGTTGGCATTGTTAGAGGAAAGACACATAACATTTCTATCATCACAAACACATCATGTTTTCCTTCTACAGTCATAACCTTTTTTCTCCCACAGCCTCCTCGTTAGCTCTTGACAGTTCCTAATCTGTTCTCCATTTCAGTAATTTTGTCACTTCAAGAATGTTATATAAATGGAATCATCCTCTATGATGGAACCATCCAGGATGTAACCTTTTGGTATTAGCTTTTTGCACTCGCTTAATTCTCTGGAGGTTCATCCAGGTTGTTATGAGAATCAATAGTTTGTTCCTTTTTACTGTTCAGTATCCTTCGATGGCATGGTTTTACCAGAGTTTAAGCATTTATTGGTTGAAGTACATCTGGGTTGTTTTGGGGTTTTGGCTATTTTGAGCAAAGCTGCTATGAATATCCATGTACAGGTTTTGTGTGAACGTTAGCTTTTCTTTCTATGTGACCAAAACCCAAGTGTGCAATTGCAGAGTTGAATTATAGTTCCAAGTTTTGTTCTTTAATTTTTAATAAAAGCTCTATTAAGATATAATTTTTATTACATGTAATTTACCTGTTTAAAGTAAAAAGTTCTAGAATTTTTAGTATATTCAGAACTGCATAATCACCACAATAATTTGTAGAACATTTTCAACATTTTGAAGAGAAACCATGTACTCATTAACAATCATTTCCCATTTATTAAAACGTCCGCTCTCCACCATACCTAATAAACCACTAATCTGCTTCTGACTATAACATTTCTTAGTCTGAACATTTAATGTAAACAGTATTATAGAAGACATGCTCTTTGGCTTTAACTGAACTTTCATCTGTGTTTCAGTGTATATCAAAATCTTATTCTTCTTTTTGCAGAATAATGTACTATATTGATATACCAACTTTTATTTATATGTTTATCTGAGGATGGACATTTGAATTGCTTCCACTTTTTGGATATTATAAATAATACTGCTATAAATATTAATGTATAAGTTTTGGGGTAGATATATATTTTCATTTTTCTCAGGTATATATCTGGAAGCAGAATTCATGGGTCACATGGTAAATCTATGTTGAACTGTTTGAGGAAAACCAAACTACTTTCTAAATGACTGCACATTTTTACATTGCCTTTAGTGGCGTACAAGGGCTCCAGTTTCTTCACATCCTCACCAACACTTACTATTTTCTGTCTTTATGATTATAGCCATCCTAGTGTGAGAAAGTGCTATCTCCTCATGGCTTTGATTTGTACTTCCCTGACAGCTAATATGACTGAGCATCTTTTGTGTGCTTATTCACCATTTGTATATCTTTGGAGAAATGTCTGTTCAGATCCTTTGCTCATTTTTAAAATGGGTTGTCTTTTTATTGTTGAATTGTAAGAGTATTTTTACATTTTATAGATATAAATCCCTAGTCAGAAATATGATTTGCAAAAGTTATTTTTCCCTTCTTGGATTGTCATTTTACTTTTTTCATTGTGTCCTTTGATACACAAAAGCTTTTAATATTAGTGACATTTATTATAATTATTTATTCTTCAGATTCTTGCTTTTGATGTTATATCAAAGGAGACTTTTCCCAACCCAAGGTCCTAAAGAGTTACTACTATATTTTTTTCTAAGAGTTTTATAGTTTTAACTTTTATATTTGGGTCTACAATTCACTTTGATTTAATTTTTGTGTGTGATGTGAAGGACAAACACAATTCCAACCCTTTGTTTGTAGATATCGAAGTGTCCCAATACAGTGTGTTGAAGACTATTCTTTCCCTCACTAAATTGTTTTGGTACTCTAGTAAAACAAGAAATGACCGTAAAGTAAGGGTTTATTTCTGAACTTTTAATTCTTTTCAATTAATCTGTATGTCCATCCATATCTATGTACCACATAGTCTTGCTTACTGTAGTTTGGAAATTAGGAAGACCATCAATTTCCTTTTTTATTTCAAGATTGTTTTGACTATGTCAGGTCCCCTGCATCTATAAGAATTTTGCGATAACTGACAAATTTCTTTCTGTTATTAATTCTTTGTATTTACCCTTTGGTCTAAGCAAAAATCTTCTGACTAAGTCTTCATTTCTGTCAGAATTTTGGGACAACTGACCAATTTCTGCAAAAAGCCACTTTAGATATTAATTTTATATCTATTTGGATAATATTTTTACCTTAACAATATTATGTCTTTTGATCCATGAACTTGAGATTTTTAAATTTATTTTTATAGATTTCAGGGGTGCAAGTGCAGTTTTGTTTCATAGATATATTGTGTAGTGGTGAAGTCTCGGTTTTAATGTGCTCATCGCCCCGATAGTGAACATTGTACACAATAGGTAATTTTCAATCCTCAGTCCCTTCCCAACCTCCTACCTTTTTATATCTCCAGTGTCTATTATTCCCCTTTCTATGTCCATGTGTATGCATTGTTTAATTCCCACTTTTAAATGAGAACATGAGGTATTTGACTTTCTGTTTCTGAATTATTTCACTTAAGATGATTATCTCCTGCTTCATCTATGTTGTTGCAAAAGACATAATTTCATTTTTTTAATGGCTAAGTAGTATTCCAATGGGTGTGTGTGTGTGTGTATATATATATATATATATATATATATATCATTTTCTTACAGATACATATCTATTAGAATTATTTTATATATATATATATATATATTTTTTTTTTTTTTTTTCTTTATCCAGTCATCAGTTGATGGACACTTAGGTTTATTTCACAACTTTACTATAGCGAATAGTGCTGTGACAAACATGTAAGTTCAGGTATCTTGTTGATATAGCAAATTCTTTTTCGTTGGGTATATACCCAGTAGTGTGACTATTATATTAAATAACTGTTCTATTTTTAGTTATTTGAGTAACCTCTATACTGTTTTCCACAGAATTTATGCTAATTTGCATTCCCATCAACAGTGTATAGGCATTCACTTTTCTCTAAATCTGCTACAACATGTGTTATTATTTGAGGATTTAATAATGGCCATTCTCTCTGGTGTATGATGGTATTTCATTGTGGTTTTAATTTGCATTTCTCTGATAATTTGTGATGTCGAACAATTTTTTTCATGTTTTTTGGCTGCTTGTATGTCTTCTTCTGACAAATCTCTTCATATCTTTCACCCAGTTTTTAATAGGGTTGTGTCTTATAGAGTTGTTTGAGTTCTTTATAAATTCTGGATATTAGCCCTATGTCACACACATAGCTTGCAAACATTTTCTTCCATTCTGTAGGTTATTAGTCTTTTGATTTTTATTTTCTTATTTATTTTTTATTTTCTATTTATTGTACTGTGCAGACACTTTCTAGTTTAAGTCCCTTTTGTCTATTTTTGTTTTAGTTGTGTTTGCTTTTGAGGACTTAATTATAATTTTTTGTTTGTTTAGGCCAATGTCCAGAAGACTTTATCAAAGGTTCCCTTCAGGAAATTTTATAGTTTCAGATCTTACATTCAGAAATTTAGTTCATCTTGAGTTAATTTGTATATGGTGAGAGATATGGATCTAGTTTCATTCTTCTATGTATGGCAATCCAGTTTTCCCAGCACCATCTATTGAATAGGGTGTCTTTTCTCCAGTGTATACTTTTGTCAACTTTGTTGAAGAACAGTTGGTTGTAGGTATATGGCTTTTTATCAATGTGTTCTATATTACATTCTAATGATCTATGTGTCTCTATTTATACCAGCACCATGCTGTTTTAGTTACTATAGCCTTATAGTATATTTTAAAGACAGGTAATGTGATACATCAAACTTTGTTTTTGTTTTTGTTTTTGTTTTCCCCTTAGGATTGTTTTGGCTATTCAGGCTATATTTTGGTTAAATATTAATATTATTATTGTGTTTTTCTAATTCTGTGAAAAATTATAGAAATTGCATTGAATCTGTAGATTGTTTTGGGAAGTATGGTCATTTTAACAATATTGACTCTTCCAAACTATGAGCATTGAATGTTTTTCCATTCATTTGTGTCATCTACAGTTTTTTTCATCAGTGTATTTTTTCTCTTAGAGATCTTTACCTACTTGGTTAAATGTATTACTACATATTTCTCTGTGTGTGTGTGTGTGTGTGTGTGTGTGTGTGTGTGTCTATTGCGAGTGAGATTGCATTCTTAGTTTGGTTCTCAGTTTGTATGTTACTGATTATAGAAATGCTACTGACCTTTGTACATTGATTTTGTATCCTGAAACTTTTCTGAAGTTGTTTAACAAATGTAGAAGTCTTTTGGATAGTCTTTAGAGTTTTCTAATCATAAGTTTTTATCATCAGTTAACATATATAATTTGACATCCTCTTTTCCAATTTGGATGCCTTTTATTTCTTCCTCTTGCTTGATTCTTCTAGCTAGAAATTCCAGAACTATGTTGAATATGAGTGGTAAAAATGTACATCCTTGCCTTGTTCCAATTTTTAAAGAGAATGCTTTCAACTTTTTCCTGTTAGTATGATGTTGACTATGGGTTTGTAATATATGGCTTTTATTATTTTAGGTATGTTTATATGATACCTAGTGTACTGAGTGTTTTTATCATGAATGGGTGCAGAATTTTATAAAATTATTTTTTTCTGGATCTATTGAGATGAGCATATGGTTTTTGTTTTAAATTCTGTTTATGTGGTGAATCACATTTATTAATTTGCATATGTCGAACCATTCTTGCATCCCTGAAATAAAACCCACTTGATTGTGGTGTATTACATTTCTGATGTACTGTTGCATTTGGCTTGCTAGTATTTTTTAGAGGATTGTTGTGTTTATATTCATCAGGGATATTAGCCTATAGTTTTCTTTTTTTGTGATATTCTTGCCTGGCCTTGGTATCAGGGTGATACTGGCTTCATAGAATGAGTTAGGGAGGATGCTATTCTCATCAATTTTATGCAAGTTATAGTAAAATTGATACCAGTTCTTCTTCATATGTCTGGTAACATTTGGCTGTGAACCCATCTGGTCCTGAGCTCATATCTGTTGGACAATTTTTTCATTACTGATTCAATTTCATTACTCATTATTGTCTGTTAATGATTTCTATTTCTTCTTGTTACTGTCTTAGGAGAAATTTTCTCTAGTGTTTCTAGTTTGTATACCTAATGATGCTCATAGTAGTCTCTGATGACCTTTTGTATTTCTGTGGTATCATTTACCTTTATCTTTTATGATTGTGCTTATTTAAGACTTCTCTCCATTTTTCATGGTTAATCTAGCTAACAATCTATCAATATTGTTTATGATTTCAAAAAGCCAATTTTTATTTTGTTGATCCTTTGTATTTTTTTTGTTTTGTTTTCAGTTTCATTTAGTTCTTCTCTGATCTTTGTTATTTCTTTTCTTCTCTGAGCTTTGGGTTTGGTCTGCTCTTGAATTTCTAGTCCCTTGAGGGACTTGTTAGGGTTGTTAATTTTGACTCTTTCAATCTTTCTAATGTAGGCATTTAACATCGATGAAATTTTTGTTGGGAATCCCTTTAGAAGTAATTAGACACTTCTCTCTTGCTGCTTTTAGGATTTTTTCCTTCACATTGACTTTGGATAACCTGATAACTACATGCAATAATGAGTTCCATCTTGTAAAGTATGTTCCAAGTATTCACTGAACTTGTTGTATTTGGATGTCTAATTCCCTAGCCAAGCCAGGGACATTTCCCTGGATTTTTCCCACAAATAAGTTTTCTCAGCTTTTTCTTCTTCTCCCTCAGGAATGCCTGTAATTCATAGGTTTTGTTACTTTACATAATCTCATATTTCTCAAAGCCTTTTTTTAGTTTTTTTTTTTATTTTTATTTTTGTCTTTAAACTTGTCTTTAGACTTGTCTTTAAACTCTGATTTTTCTTTCTTCTACTTGCTCTAATGGTAACGCTTCCAAATGTATCTTGTAATTATTTCAATAATTTTTTTTATTTTCAGAAGTTCTGTTTTTTTAAAAAAATTATCTATCTATAATAATTTTTAAATTAACATCCTGATTTTTCTTCTGATTTCTTTGGTTTTCAGCTTTCTCTTGGATCTCATTAAGTTTCTTCACAATCTATATTTTGAATTCTTTATCTGTCATTTCAGAATTTTCATTTAGTTTTGGATCCATTGCTAGAGAGCTATTGTGTTCCTTTGGAGGTGCTAAAGCACTCTGTTTTTCCATGGTGCTATAGTTTTTATGTTAGTTCCTTCTCATCCTAGAGAAATTGTCTCTTACTTTTTATTTTACTTTCTTTTAGATGGTACTTTTTAAAATTTTTTCTCTTGAGGGTATAACTAATGTATGTTGTGTAGGTCTGTTTGGCTTCAATTCTGGGTGTTTTCAGGGGCCAAGGCTCTGTATGAGTTCCTTGGTTATAGATAACCTGGGTTATAGTTATAGTTCCTTTGTGTGGTGGCGTTTTCAAATGCTGATTGTGGTAGCAATGTATTGGGCCTATGAGCAGGACTAACACCTTCTGTGGAACTGAGGTTATGGAAGTCTCAGGATACTTACCTTATTCTGCAGCACTATGCTCTTCTGACAGAAGATTTTAAATTTGATTGTGGAGTATAATCTCCAGTTCATTAGGTGGTAGTTACAGGTAATAGCTGGCTGTGGTATATACTTGATCTTTATTTACTGAGAAGGGCTCTGTTGTCACACATAGTGGGCTAGTCTGTGAAATGGCTGATGTCCTGACTTCCCTGCTGAAGGGTACAGGTGGGACAAAGCTGGGCAGAGCTGGGTCACCAAACTCACCATCAGATACCCCAATGATAAGTTAATGTATCCACCTTGCCTGGAGTGACAGGGAGAGCTTATAGTGAAAGGCTCCCGTGTTTCTCCCAGTTCCACATCATGGGCAAGCAGGAAAGTAGTGAACCTCCACATCACACCCCTCTTCCAGGGCTCAGGACTTTCATTTCAGATAGACATTGTAGTTCATCTTCAGAGTTCAATGTAACTGAGGGTTCTGGCAAATCCCTACCCCATAGCTACCAACGAAATGACCTCAGGGAGAAACCTCTTTCCTCAATCCCAAACAGACAGCTCTGTGGCTCACCTGTACTCTGCAGCAGGAATGCTGCTGTTCTGTGTAGAGTGAGGGATGGACTCCACCATTCTTGAAAGCTGGGCTAATGGACATACCAGGAGTGGGAGTGCAACTCCTCCTAATAGTCCTATAATTGTTCTCCCTAGGCATACCTATGACAACCGCCCCCCGCTCCCCGCGAAAGAACAGCTGCAGCTGCATCCACAGCTGTGAGTCGGCAGGCAGAAGTCCCCCTATCCTCTTTGTTCCCAGGCACCAGTGCCACCTGCTGCTGGGATGGAACCACATTCTCTCCTACATAGCCTAGCACCATGCCCACATTTCTGATGCGATGAGCGCAGTCATCTTGAGCTCACAAGTGGGGAGCTCTTATGCAGAGGAGAGTGCACACTCTCGTTTTTGTTGTTCCAAGGGCACTTTGGCATGTGGCACTCTCCCTTCCCCTAGGAACAGCTCACCCTGAGCATTAGAATTCCAGGAATCTCACAGTTCCCCTTTATCCTGCTGGTCCTTTCTGGTTGCTGCTGTCCAAGTAGATTCTAAGGAATGTTTATAAGGGATCTACTGATGTTGAGGCAAAAGAGCTAAGACTCCTTAAGTAGGATAGTGATCCACAATGTGTGCCCAACTGGTATGGCACCTACTACCTTAGCTTGAGTCTTGAGAGTGGAGGGGTGGTAAAACTGCATGAGCTAGCAGCCTAGTGCTCTGCCCTCAAGAAATTTGTAAACACGACCCACAGCAGTACTTGGGCTCATGAGGGCGGAGGGGCTCTCTGACATTCCAGAAGTCAGCAGTATGACACAGGGGTGAGGGGAGCAAAAAGTACCCCCATCTACCTTATCCATGGGACTCCAAGATCTTCAGGGGTCAATCTCTGCCAAACTCTTGCTTCCTTCTTTTTGTATGCCCCAGCTTCTTCCCCTGGGTTCTTTAATAGACTGTGCACTCTTCTCTCAGCATTTCACTAAGATGTGATTACTAACTGGTAACTCTGGTTCTTCTTTATGAAAACTGGCATCAAATGCCTCTAGTCAGCCATCTTGAAAAAAAAAAACTAACTCTGTTATTTATTTGTAATGTTATTCCACTGTAGCAAGGAACATATTCTGTGTGCTTTGAATTATTTCAAATGTATTGAGGCTTGTTTCATGGCCTAGAATGTAGTCTACCTTGGAGTACCATGTATACTTGAGAAGGGTGTATATTTTGCTGCTTTTGGGTGGAGTGTTCTATAAAGGCTTCTTAGTTCTATCTGTCCTATTGTTATTCAGTTCTTCTATTTCCTAATGGAACTTCTACTTATTTGTCTTATCCATTATTGAAAGTGAGATATTGAAGTCCTCCACTCTTTCTGTGAATTCTCTATTTCACATTTTAATTCTGTAATTTTTTGCTTCGTATTTTGGGGTTATGTTGTTTGGTGTGTATATATTTATAATTGTTCCTTTTTTGATAAATTAACATGATTAAACTAAAATAACAAAATTAATCTCAATATAACTATAAAATATCTTTTTTTATTTATAGTGATTGTTTTTGTTTTTCAAACCTACTATTCCTGATATCTATACAGCCTCTCTTACTGTCTTGTGATTGCCGTTTGCAGGATATATCTTTTGCTATCTTTATTTTTAACTTTCATGTATCTTTGAATATAAACCGGGTTTTCTAGATAAAATAGGCAGTTGAATATTATTTTTTATTTTAATCCAGTGTGATAAACTGCCTTTTGATTTGATTGCACAACAGATTAGACTTTAATGTTATTATTGACATAGTTAAATTTACATCTGCCAATTTATTTTTATCTTTCTAACGTCTATTTTGTCCTCCTTTACCACTTTTGCTTCAAGAATATTTTCTTGTGTAACATTTTAATTTAATGATTTTTCTTTGTATTTTTTGTTATTTTCTTTGTGGTTGATTTAGGACTTACCATATATATCTTAATTTATAAGAATCTGTTTCTTTCTCTCTCTGTTTCTTTCTCTCTCTCTCTCTCTTTTTTTTTTTTTTTTTTTTTTTTTGAGACGGAGTCTCTCTGTGCTCCCAGGCTGGAGTGCAGTGGCGTGATCTCGGCTCACTGCAAGCTCCGCCTCCCGGGTTCACGCCATTCTCCCGCCTCAGTCTCCTAAGTAGCTGAGACTACAGGCGCCCGCCACCACGCCCGTCTAGTTTTTTGTATTTTTAGTAGAGACGGGGTTTCACCGTGTTAGCCAGGATAGTCTCGATCTCCTGACCTCGTGATCCACCCGCCTCGGCCTCCCAAAGTGCTGGGATTACAGGCTTGAGCCACCGCGCCCGGCCTTTTTTTTTTTTTGAGACGAAGTCTCACTCTGTCGCCCAGGCTGGAGTGCAGTGCAGTGGCGCGATCTCAGCTCACTGCAAGCTCCGCCTCCCGGGTTCACGCCATTCTCCTGCCTCAGCCTCCCGAGTAGCTGGGACTACAGGCGCCCGCCACAACACCCTGTTGATTTTTGTTTGTTTGTTTGTATTTTTAGTAGAGACGGAGTTTCACCATGTTAGCCAGGATGATCTCGATCTCCTGACCTGGTGATCCACCCGCCTCGGGCTCCCAAAGTGCTGGGATTACAGGCGTGAGCCACCGCACCCGGCCACATATTTACTTTAATATAGAAACAATCCTAGAAAGCTCTATTTCCTCTTATCCATTTTATGCTCTAATTTTTGTACATATTATATGTATATATGCTCCAAACCCAACCATACCTTATTATATATGCTGCAAACCCAATAATACATCATGGAGCTAGCAGTCTCCACTTAATTGCTTACCAATAAAATTTCCATTATTTCAGAGAGTACCCTTCACCTTGGACTTGCCTACCTTCTTTTCTAAATAAAATTCGTTCTTTTGGGCAGAACTTCAGAGTTCTCAGTTCTTATTACCTGACTCTCTTCTTGGGCAAAATATGCACCACTGCTCTAGAGCTAGGAATGGGAAGGAGGGTATGTGTTAAGGTTCAAATTACATAGACGCTTGCTGTTGTTACTGAGATTTAATGTTTCTTGGAAAAAAACATATATATATATATAAAATTTGCTGTATATCTTTAGAACAATTTCTGGAGACTTTAAATGTTTGTATATAATATATACATAATTATATTTAATTAATGTATAATATATACATAATATATAATTATACATATAACATCATATGTAAGATTATAGCTACATGATAGATAATAAAACAATGCTAACTGGTAAAATCACCTATTTTATATATATAATTAGGTACATGATTTTGTATATAACATATATGTATATTATTACTATATTATTTTTATCAATTGTGAATGTTTCACTGGAGAGGAGGTTTATGAAAGTCCTCTGATTCCAGTTACAAGTGGATTTTTCTTATGTTTTAAGAGCCTCTAGCTATTGGAGTTTCAGTACCAGACCTGTTAATAACCCTGCCCTATTGGGAAATGAAGGAGAACTAGACATGGGCGTTTACAGTGTGACTTTTGTGGGATACTACTTTTACCTGCTAGACAGCCTAATGTCTAGTTCTCAAACCTGTGACCAGGGGTCTCTCACACAGGAAAGATGTTTATATTGGAAGATGCCCTTGTGGATCTTGTTTGATCCATGTTCAGTTTATGCCTGCCTGACCATTGCCCAGCACTGGGTCCTGACTTTGTGTTCTTCCCAGCATCCCATGGAAATTCTGGCCTGGAGAAGCTCTAGTTCTTTGTATGGAAGGTACTCATTTGATACACCACCACAGTAGGAAACAAGCTCAAAGACTTTTTACTTATGGATCCTAGGCAGGGAGAATGCAATGAGTCAGGAGGACAGTTCTCTGTCTTCAGGTCATGCAAGGCAGAAATGAAGAGTCAGGCATTGAGTGAGAAAACATATGGCAATTAGCAGGATACATAAGGGCATAGAGTGTGGGTTAGTTTAAGTTTGCAGGAAAATACCTGAATAGCCTTTCTAAAGGAAGCAGCAGGAAAATGGATAATCTGGTCTGCTAGGCAGGAGAGATGCATCTAAGCTCTTATCTGGGGTCTCTGGATTGAGGCATTTGGGGGTGGTGTAGAACTGGAAACTGAGTCAAGGGTGACCAAACCCTACTTCTCCTATAAGAAAGTTAAACTTGTATTCAAAACGTACACCAAGGCAACATAAAATTATAAGAATTTACTACACTTCATTATTCATTTTTTGATCTTGGGACAGTTGCTTAGTTGTTGTGCATCTTAGGTGTCCTCCTGTAAAACTGGATAAAGTACCAGGTGTATAGTGCTCTTTTGCATATTGGCTTAGATAAAATTTGTAAACCTTATTTTTTCAATGTCTGCTCATAAAAGCTATCCAATACAATTTAGTTCCCTGTCTTTCAGATATCCAAATCTGTCACTCTCACCATGCCATATCCATAACAAGTCAGAGAGTCTGTCTTCAGCTTTATTTGTCATTGCTCTCCCTCATTTTTCAGTTTGTTCCTTGGGTTGAATAATATACCTCTGCAAATGTTTCACATTAGTCTTAATAAAAAAGTAATGTTTATTTTTGTAATAACTTATGTAAGAATATATCTCAGTGAAAACATATTCTCCTTGCATGTTATCATACACAATTATTTTTGAATGACACAATAATGTATTTGACATTTTATACTTTTGATTTCACAGTATATTTGCCATTACTTGTTAGTAACAGAGCATCAGTCATAAATTTGAAGTCTGTGGAATTGGTTAATTTTACCTCATTTGAGTAATGTCTAGTAGGCTGATGTCTAGTAGACATTAGGCCCTAATTTGAGTAAATCTCAAATGAGGTAAAGTATAGGAGGTAGGAGAAAGGAAGGGAAGAGAAAGGGAGTGTAATAACTAATTGGAGAAAAATGTATTTGATAAAATAATTCTTGTCTGTATAAAACACTTTTCAGGAATAACTGGTATGTTTCCCTAAAGGTAGCTTATAATCTATTTTTCTTTTTGGAATAATTATGATGTTTATGTGGTTTGGATTTCTTTGTAATCCACATTAGCATAGAAACACATATAGTATATAACCAATGAATATTTAGTGAGTGTGTGTACTTTGTGTATAACTTTATGTGCCAAATTCTTCATACAAATAAATTAATCTGTAAATTTTCTCCTCATCAGAAAATTGTATTCATTGTCTACCGTCATTTTGGCATTATCAGAATGTATATTTTACATGGTATTCCCAAATTAAAGTTAATTATTCTCCCCTATGAAACAATGTACTTTGTATTTTAACAAATTGTTTAGCTAAGGAAGAAAACAATTTATTTAGGTAATGCAAATATGTCAACAGATAATTGCATTATAGCATAAGTTTAATATAAAAGACACAAAAGTTTTAGGTAATATGAAGAATGAAGTGATTGATTTCTCTAGGGCAGAAGTACAGGAGAAATTTTAAAAATATATTATAAAAGTAGCAATGCCCAAGCAGATCTTGAGAGTAACAGAATTAATAGAGTTTGTCAAGGCTGGAGTTCCTGTAAGAAAATAAGCACATTACTAAATCCACTTAATTCTAATTATTTGTTTAGATCTTAACTTTTATAACAAGATATATTGAGGACCTGAATGTTCTAATCATCTGTTTCCCCTGAGCACATAATACAATCAATGGCCTGTGATAGGTGCTCAAGAAATTGTCGATGCATAAATGATTCAGTGAATGAAGGAAGAGGGACTAAAATTTGACAGGCCCATCCCCTCCTCACTTGCTCTGAGCTATGTCCTGAGATTATGATAGGATATCTTACGAAAAAATCCACCGAAACTGGGCAAACTGAGAAAATATTAACAATTTAATGGTTGGTTTTTAGCTAAGTTTTATAATCCAAGGCAAATATAATTTCCTCTTTTATACTCTCCAGTACTTATTATATGTACTCATGTTTTGTACACAATAAGAATAAACTTAATTTTATGCTTGATCAATAATTTCTAGTATTTTATCCCAATATTACTTATGTATTCCATGATAAGTAGCTCAATGTAATATTAGGCTAAGTTTTAAGTTACCTAAAGATCTTGAAAATTTTGTTCAAGTTGACAAACTATAAAACAAAATTATTGTTGAAATAAAAAGATTGAGAGAATTATGATTCAACTTCTTTAAAATATATTTTTATAATATTAAACATTTTTATAGAAATACATTTTTATTTTATTAGTAACCTACTATACAAACTTTCAGGAATTCAGATTAAATAGACTTTTTGTGAGGAATCAAACCTAAATCTTATAAAAATTAAATTGCCTACTTGTATGTTACTTAACACTGATACTTCATATAAAGTCATATAACTGGTTTTCTTCTTTAAATCATTATTAAACCAGGTGTGATTTGATATTTTATAGAAAATGCCTTTGGGAATTTTTTTAGAGGTTATCACAATTAATGTATTAGAAATTCTTTTTAAAAATTCTATGTATTTGAGAATATTCAATTTACATAAGAACTTTTAAAAAAATAAATTAGAACAGTGATTCTTTAGCTTAAGAGATGCTACAATTTAATATACTTTTATCCTCTGGAGATAGAAGTGAAGACCTTTCTCAATTTGAAACACAGTTGCATAATCACAAAGACAATGTATGCCTCAGTCACGGGTCAAAAGTGAACACGAAAACCCAAAAACTTTCTGGTCCAGATAATAGGTGTTTTCCTTTCCCAGTGGGCAGGAAACACTTTCCCAATGGATTTGAGATCTGTGCAAACAGGTAAACAAACAACAAGCCAATAAACCAGAATCTCATTCATATTTAACACAATAGCGAATAGAGTTTCATTATTCCTCTCATAGAAATTACCAAATGGTCAGAACAGAAAAACAAAATCTTAGTCATTGCTGTCACTAATGGAATAATTTATGCTCCAACAAGATCGAGAAATAAAAATCAAAACAACAAACCAACAACCCCTCCCACCCCTCACCATATAAACAGTAGGAGAAATAGGAGGAAGAAAGCACTGGAGAGTCAGAAAAATTAAAGTTCTATTGACGCTTGAGATTCTCTCTGAGAGCTAGAAAAGATGTGACTTCACTCAAAGATCCTTGGATGTGCCCTTGTCCAGTAATACAACTTATTTGGCTCTGTCAAGTGAAACAATAAAGTATAATTTTCAAAAGTTAAAAAAAATCCATGAATCTTATGCAAATATAAACTGAATACTTGATGAAGATTTTATTCAATTATTAATTATGGTTCAAAGGAGAATTTTAAGGACACATACACACATAGGTACACACAATCAGGAATGCTGAAATGCATTTGCTAATAGATGCAAAGCTTCTTAAAACCCTTTATATGTGATAAAAATGATGTTTAGGAGTTATGTTTCCTACAGAGTTAAAGCAATTTTTTTTAACTGAATAAAACAAATTTGCATTTCTATTAACAAAAATAATTTGCATTAGTGTCAGTTTTTTACATGACAGCTTCTACTTCTACAAAATCGCTACTAGTCTGGTCAATAGAAGGTCAGTCAAAGGAGCATATCATTATGGAATCAGCCAATCCTCGGAGAGTGTACAGGTAATATCCAGCACTCTACAATATGAAACAGTCATTTTAATATTTCTAGATCCTCAGTCTCAAGATTTGTTTCTTCACATTAATTTGCCTGAGAACATAAAGATACATACATAAAGTATGTTCGCCTTCTCACTTTCCTTTCACACTTGCACTTCTTGAATTTGGTAAAAATAAATCACACTTTCATCCACCCATCAAAAATGTGTGTTCTCTGAGGGGAACAAATCTCTGTGGCATACACAAAAATATTAATTAGAAGTATTGATGTTTAAGAAGACTTCCATAATGAGGATTCTGTAAACCTACCCCTTATCTTCATAATAGATGCATTTCCAGTATAAATTTATTCACTGTTCATAACAACAAATAAATTTGTTCAATTGTAGGCTAAAAATAGTTTTAATTGTAACTCAATAGAGAAGAATATTTTAAACATTAAAGACTCATGACAATAAATTTTAAGTAAGATTTAATCTTAATGCTATATAAACATATCTTGAATTATAATAAAGTGATTGAATAAAATACTTGCAAGCAAAAAATATATTTCCTTAGAATAACATGTTATAGAAGATATGGAACAAAAAATATAATTTAAAAAGAAAATGAACCATATATAATTTATAACTGTTGGAAAGAAGAGTGGGGTTGTATATTTTTTAAATGCATGATTGTGGGTGGCAAACAGCTATTGTATTAATATTCTACACAGAATGCATTTGAAGAAGAATTTTCCTTAAAATATGAATAGTGAAAGTATGCTAGAAGTTATGTTTATGCAATTTTTAGTTCAATGATACAATATTTGAATTTGTATAGCTTCAAAATATTTGTTCTATAGCCTGTTTAAATTTATGTTATTTCTCAGTGGCTTACGTTTAATTTCATGTTCATTTTCCCCCAAATTTTCACTTGTTACTTTTTAAGAGAAAGGCCTATGAAAATATGAACAATGACCTCAAATAATTGATTTCAACTCATAAAAATAACAAAGAATAAATAAAGGAGTAATATTGAGACAATTGCCACTGTTTGAAAGCTATGATAGAGCATATGAAAGGACAATCTCCGAAATGATAATTTTTGTTCACTAATGGAATTATTTTTGTCTTCATAGGATATACTTTTAGTCTTAATGCATAATATTTAATCCAGCACATTAATTTTGTAGATGAAATGTCAATGACTACATATATAGGATTGTGTGCCTTAGATAAGTCCAAGTAAAACATAAATTGGAGTAATCATAAGGAGCAACATACGAGTTTGACCAGCAATTGCTTGGTTTGCAAATTGTCTGTGAAAGACTTGGAGTTATACTAATGGCTCTAGGCTTAAAACCACCGTATTAACCCTCTTGTTTTTACTATCTTCAATTTATTATATGACTTGGAGAGTGTGTTCTGCATGTGTTGCTCTGTCTCTTTTTCCTATAATGTTCTCAACCATCTCACCTAATTCAATGTTATCAGCACTTTTTAAAGTCCTGTTAGACCAATCCCACTGAAATCACATTCCTATTTTTATATCTACGGCCCTGTACGCCCCTTTTTGGTGTTTGAAACCTTGTACACAGAGATTTATCTCAATAAAAATTTGTTGAATTCATTAATAAATTAAAAAATAAGCCAGTCAATCAAATCTAATGCCAAAGGGCCAGAGAAATGATTTTTTTTTCTCTGGGATTTTTGGGGCAAAACTGTGGTCATCTCAAGCAGTTTCAACATTTTAATTTAGGGCAAGCAAGCCCCAAAATTTGGGCTTGGCTCAGGATGGTTCTTGCCTTCACCCAGGAAAGAATTTAGGCAAGCCAGTATTATGAGACAGCAAATTTTATTGAAGTGGCAGTAAATAGCAGCTGTACAGGTATTGCTCCTTGCAGACCAGGGCAACTCCACAGGCAGTGTGCCTAGAGTAGCAGCTCAGAGGCACTTTGGCTGCCATATTTATACCCACTTTTTATTATATGCAAATTAAATGGTGGATTATACAGACACTTCTAGGACAGGGGTGGTAATTTTCAAGTCATCAGGTCATTGTCATGTTCTTTAAAGAAGGAGTAACATCTGAGTGTTGTTCTGGCAAGGGTAAATGACATGGCACACTGGTGGACATGTCTTATGGAACGCTAATGCCCCATCCCAATATTTACAGATGTTCACATCTGTAAACATTCCTTCTGCAAATACAGTATGCAGTTGTATTTAGCTGTTCCTCAATTTCGTCTAATGTCTGAGCCCCGTCTCTGTAGTTGAGTCCTGCCTCCTGAGTCAAGTCCCACCTCCTACCTGAATTTGAGTTTAAGTTGAAAAAACTAATTTTGCAGAAATGAAGGCATATCCGGATGACACAAATGACAATCATTGTCAATTAATCTTCTATTTTTTATTAAGGCAAATATAATTCCAGAAGCTCAGCATTATTTTGGCATAATGGGAGCTGTAGGAAAGGCAGATGATCTCCATGGTATTCATCACTGCATTTCTTGCTGTGTGATTCAAATTCTCTTTGGTATTTGTTCTCCTAAATTTCAGAAAAAGTTGTGAATTTTGAAAATGTTTCACAAATTGGAAAATATTTGTAGATCAAATTAAACAGAAAACCAATGAGATGTATTTGCATCTGTAAACATTCTTTCTTATTTCAAATATATTTTATTAGCTAAAAATTACTCCTGCTGTTATATTATTTAGTTTTACAACCATTTTTCTAATTTTAACAAAAATGTATTTCTGCAACAGTGATATGTGTGTGTATATTAAGAGAAAATAAAGGCAATCTTCTTGCAAACATTTTATTTTGCAACACCAGTGTAACATCTGTAAACCAAGGCAGTATTATGTTTCCATATACTTAAGAATAGGTACTCCCAGTGGGAGATGATATGGGATAGAATGGAAAATGCATTCTCCCTTGGAAATATTCTGTTATGTGGGCATATCAAGGTAATTTTCTAAACATCCCTCAAAAATTCTTAATTTTTTTCTTTTATTTTTATAATTTCAACTTTTATTTTAGATACAGAGGATACATGTGCAGATCTGCTACATGAGTATATTGTGTGACTTTTATTCACTGATAGATACAAATAGTTTTAATTGTAACTGAGGTTTGGGGTACAATCCTGTCACCCAGGTATTGAGCATAGTATCCAATAGGTAGTTTTTCACCCATTTCCTGTCTCCTTTCCTTTCCTTTCTAGTAGTCCACAGTGTCTTTTATTCCCATTTTATGAGCATGTGTACTCTCAGTCAATGGTGAGAATATATAATATTTGGCTTTCTGTTCTTGTATTAATTCACCAAGGATTATGGTCTCCAGCTGCATGCATGTTGCTGCAAAGGACATGATTTTGTTCTTTTTATGGCATCATAGTATTCCAAGGTGTATATGTACCATATTTGCTTTATCCATTCCACAGTTGATTGGCATCTGTGTTGATTCTATGTCTTTCCTATTGTGAATAGTACTGTGATGAATGTATGAGTGCATGTGTCTTTTTGGTAGAATGATTTTTTTCTTTTGTATATAAAACCAATAATGGGATTGCTGGGTTGAAAGGTAGTTCTGTTTTTAAGTTTTTTGAGTAATTTCCAAACTGCTTTCCACAGTGGCTGAAATATTAATAATTTACATTCTCACGAACAGTGTATAAGCATTTCCATTTCTCCCAAGCCTCACCAGCATCGTTGTTTTTTGTCTTTTTAATAATCACCATTCTGATGGGTGTGAGATGGTATCTTATTGTGGTTTTGATTTACATTTCTCTGATGATTAGTGGTAAGAAACATTTTTTCATGTTCATTTTCTGCTTGTACGTCCTCTTTTGAGAAGTATCTGTTCGTGTCCTTTGCCCACTTTTTAATGATGTTATCTGTTTATTTTTTGTTGATTTATTTTAGTTCCTTATGGATTCTGGATTTTTGACCTTTGTTGCATGCAGTTTGTGAATGTTTTCTTCTATTCTGTGGGTTATCTGTTTACTCTGCCAATAGTTTCTTTAATTTGGTCCTACTTTTTTTGCAATTGCTTTTGGGGACTGGGCCAAAAATTATTTAACAAGGTCAGTGTCAAGAAGGGTATTTCCTAGGTTTTCTTCTAAGATTTTTGTAGTTGAAAGTCTTATATTTAAATCTGAAATTAATCTTGGGTTGATTTTTATATATGGTGAAAGTTAGGAGTACGATTTTATTCTTCTGCACATGGCTAGCCAGTTATCTGTGTACCATTTCTTGAATAGAGAGTCCCTTTCCCATGGCTTGTTTTTGTCAGCTTTGTTGAAGATCAGATGGTTTTAGGTGTGTGGTTTTGTTTATGTGTTCTCTCTTCTGTACCATTGATCTATGTGTCTGTTTTTGTACCACTACCATACTGTTTTGATTATTGTAACCTTATAGTTTAGTTTGAAGCCAGGTAACATGATGCCTCAAGCTTTGTTCTTTTTGCTTACGATCACTTGGGCTCTCTGAACTCCAAAATCTAAAACACTTTTCTGTGTCTAGTAGCGGCTAACTCTCTGCCCAGAGTTTAATCATGAAACTAGTGAGCCAGTGTTACAAATAGAAATACGACCTATCTCTCAGGCATAATAGGGCATAAAAACTTTAGCAACTGAAAAAGCATCTGAAAACCTTTTTAAAAATGTACGATCTGAGCCATTTTTTCTGATTTACAGTATCAAAAACTCTAGAGTTGGATTTAGAATTCACTATTTTTAGCAAGCACTTGAAGTAATGTTTCTAAACACTAAAATTTCAAAGCAATAACTCCTTAATAAATGGCACCACTTTTAAATACATTTGCAACTATAGCTGTAAGTATGCATTATAAACACTCAATCTCAATAATAACAAAAAAATGCAAGAACATAAAGATCTTCTACAATGAAAGATACATTAAAACTTACAATGCAAGACATAGAAAGATTCTCACTACCTTAACCTTTCAGGAGAAAGTTTTTTACTGTCTTTTCCTCAGAAATTTAGAATTACTATGATTTTTTGAAATCTTTATGAACCTCAAGATGTTTTCTTTTAGATCTTGTTTTAAACATACTACCAATTAGAAGGTTATTTATATTAAATAATAATTTTAAAGAATCAGGAATGTGATAATATTGTCAAGTATTAGGGGAAAATTGCCCTAAATAACATTTAAATCATCCAATCATGACTGTTACTCAAAGTTCATCCTTTGGAACCCTATTACCTTCAGATACAGTATGAACTAAAAGCATTATTGTGATCAAATAAGTGTGAGAAATGATGCATTGTATAGCACATCTCAATGCAGTGAATTACAATGCCCAATAACATATCAAAGGCTCTGGAGAGGTCTTACAAGTGCTCAACCTTCCCAATACAGTTTAGTCTAACTAACATATAGTAATATATCAAGAGGAAATATACATTTGGATATGGTAATTTATATGACTCATACAATTGATCCCTTTAAAGCATATGGCAATCAACATATGCTTTATTAAATTATACTACTTCTAAAATCTGAAAGTTATTTTTAATAATAGACTCTCTACTATACAAATTTAACTACTTGAGTCTAGGGAAATTTAGCCAACTTGTCTTTTAGTAAATAATTGTGAATAAAAATGCATTTTATAAAATGTAAATAATACCAAGGAGTATTATAAAGTATCAAAACCAACAAAAAGAAGACATGCAAAAGCTTTTATACTTTATTTTAAAATAAGTTTTGAGTATGTACTACGTATGCCAGAAAATGTGCAAGATTCTATGGAAATTGATCAATAATAGACATATATCCTGCCCTCCTTGAGGTTATGGTATCATAGAGAAGACAAATGTTAAGCTACTATTAGGCATATGTTGAATGCTAGCTAAAAAAGTGGTGGGTGCTATAGAAACTGCATTAGTCAAGGTTCTACAGAAAAACAGAACATACACACACATAAAGACTTTTAATTTAAAGAATTGTCTCACACAATTATAGGGACTTTGGAAAGTCTCAACCTATAGGCAAGTCAGCAGACTGGCAACTCAGGCAGGGGAGAGTTACGGTATTGAGGAAGAATTTCTTTTCTGATAAATCTTAGATTTTGCTCTCGATGCCTTTCAACTGATTGGATGAAGCTCATCCACATCATTGAGAAAAATCTCCTTTACTTAGAGTCAATTGATTGTAGATGTTAGCCACACATACAAAATAGCTTCAAACAACACCTAGATTAGTGTTTGATTAAATAGCTGGGTACTAATCTAGCCAGGTTGATACATAAAACTAACCATCATAGCAATATATAAGATGGCATTATATAAAACAGTTAATCAGTCAAACTGGGAAACTCAAGATGGTTTTATTTAAAAATCTAATTGAATTTAACTGAGACTTTAAACAAAAATAGAGTCAGGTAAAATTTAAGGGTAAATTGTACGGTAAGGTTAGATCCAGAAGAATCAAAATCTTTCATAGAAATATTCAAATGTGAAAAGAATAGTGCTGATTATTTTGTTTCTTTCTTTTATATAGGAAGCACAAAACAGGAAGAAGTCAAGGATAATTTTTTGGTTCCACAGAGTGAGTTATAAAACCACAAGAATAAAAATAGTAGAGAAAAATCATAATTTCAGTTTGGGATCTGTTAACTTTGAAATGCCTATGAGCCCTCCACACAGAGATATCTAGTAAGAATATAAGAATATGGGACTAGAGAGATTAGGTTTAATGTTGTTAACTCAAGAAATCTAAATCTTGGGAATAGATGAAATCACCTAGGGAAGTGTAGGGTGAAGAGACAGGTTTTTAGTCAGTGGCCTGTGGCACTTAATTCACCAGGATTTCATGGGAAAATAACCCAAAAAAGGAGATTGTGAGAGAGCAGCCAAATACATAGGTAATGTGGAGTATGATGTCACGAAAACCAAGAAAAGGGCTTGTTCTAAAAAAAGTGTTGTGATCAACAATGTTACGTCTTGCTGAGATGTCAAGCAAGACAAGGATAAAGAGGAATCCATTGGACTTTCTGCCGTGGAATTCATTGCAGAAGTCCAATTTGAGGTAAGTGAGGAAAAACTGGAGTTGAGGAAATAGAAACAGCATGTGTGAAAATACAATTTGACTAAATGCCTAAGAGTGGAAAAATACAGAGAGTGCCAAAAATGAAGGTTAAGGTGGGCACGTGGAGTTGGGTAGTTTTTAGGCCATTTATTTGTAAACAGTTATTCTATCTATTTACCTATCTATCTATCTATCTATCTATCTATCTATCTATCTATCTATCTATCTATCTATCTATCCATCCATCCATCCAACAGTCATCTATTTAATCTATTTTTCTTTTGAGTTAAATTATGAAAGAGCAAGGACAAAAGATATTTAAAAATTATAAAGACAGAGAATAATTGATAGCATAACATCCCTGAGAAAATTGAAGAGGATGATATGCAAAACCAAAATCATTTAGTTTTGGATGGAGGGTAGGGGTAGAGGGGTCTGTCATTATACAGGAAGGAGAGGAGGAAAAAGAGGTCAAAGTGAAGGGAAAGGTAGCAAGATCCGACATTTCAGGAAAATGGAAAGTGTTTAAAGATCTACAGTGAGAAATGGGAGATGAACTCATTGGGTAACAGTAAAATTACAGGGCAATTTTGAACACTCAGTGGAAATTAGAGACCACTGAAGAAATTTATCTTCTGTTATGTAACATATTTTTCTCAGTGGAATTGAGTAGCTTAAATATACTCATGGAATAAAGGACTGTATTTTTTCTAGATTCTTTAGATGAGTGTGACAACAGGATAACAAAGCCTAGGAATTTAGGCTACTGGGGAAAAAAAAGGCAATTTAAAAGTGTTCTGTGCATCTGGGTGTGGTAGCTCATGCCTATAAACCCAGCACTTTCTGGGGCTGAGGAGAGATCACTTGAACCCAGGAGTTTGAGACAAGCCTGGACAACAGAGAAATCCTGTCTCTATAAAAATATTAGCCAGGAATGGTAACACACTTGCATTCCCAGCTACTTGAGAGGCTGAGGCAGGATAATCACTTGAGCCCAGGAGTTTGAGGCTGCAGTGAGCTATGATCATGCCACCACTGTACTCCAACCTAGGTGACAAAGAGACACCCTGTCTCTTAAAAAAGAAAGAAAAATGGTCTGTGGAATATGGATTTACAATAGAGGTAAGTGACATTAGAAAATAGAGGAGGCACAGGGAAGAGAAAAAAAGTCTGGTGGATACAAATTTCATTGTTTGGAAAAAAAAAAAAACTGTAGTGGGATAAACCAAATAGATAAGTAGGAGGACAGAATTTGTAGTTGTGCAGTGAAATGACTTACTGAAGAGTGGGGGTTGCCGTGGAATAGTGGGGGAAAATTTTGCAGAAGATAAAGAAGTTAAGCCTTCAGCTAGCTGTCCATGTGTACATGTAATTGTCACAGTATCAAATAAAAAATTGGAGTGGAAAACATGATGACGCAGGTACCAGCGACTTAAATGAGTGAAAAAGTAGCCAGGCAAGTAGGTAGTGACAGTAAGGAAGTGACACAGGAATTTATAAAGCCACATGGTATGAACTAAATAGGACAGGGATTTTTTTTTACAAGAGAGGGTTTAATAGGAAATAAATAGAATGTAGTGTACACCTATTTATTAGTGGTTATGTTATGTTATGTTATGTTATGAGTTTGAGTCTTTTGTGAAGCAGATGCCAAGATGGAATTAGAGGTACCAAGATTTATTGGGAACTATCTATGAGGGATAAAGAAGAAGGGGAGGAAGAAGTAGGCAAAGCATGCCTTCAGACAGCAATTTAGCCCTGACATGTGTGAAAGGAGATAAGGAAGGAAAGGATATTTGGTAGGAAATTCATGACAACACGGGCATTCTGCGAAAGCCTCAGCCAGACCAATGTGGAGTTCCCAGGCAAATGTTACTCCTTGGAAAAATCCCACATCAGGCAGGTATGCCCAGATTTATAGACCTCACCACATTTAGTCATTGGCTGTGAGCAGAGCATAGGATGTGTGACTTTGGAGTAAAAGCCATTGTGGACCCCAAGGTGCTGGAGGCTGTTGGCCAACTCTGCTTCCATGGAGGATTTTCTGGAAGGGAGATTTTATTGGAAGACTTCTAGAACCTGCATGCTTCATCCTCTCAGGCGTCCCACCTCTTCCACACAGTCCTCTAAGCCTTTTCTCATGGCACTTATTTTATCTGGTTTGTTTTGGTTTCTTTCCTAGAAATACTCTATTTAGAAAATGACACCTACTAAATAAAGCTCCTCGAGAAACTTTCCTGGAGGTGGACTATATGACAAACATACTTGAAATGGACTGAACAAAGTTATTCTTGTGAGTTAGATGCAGCAATCCATATGCTTACTTGTAGAAGAAAAAAAGTGATTTAAATTATAATCTGGATGTAAAAATCTTAAAATCATGATGGTTACATTCCTGCCCGATAGAAGGTTTTTTCCTGAGCCCCACATATTTCTATTGTCAGAGACTAAGTCCATAAGCCTAGCTACCAGGTGGCTTCTGATCTTCATGCAGAGTATGTCTTGGATGTCAATGTGTTATGGATCATACTTGATGGGTTAAAAGTCTGTATATCACAGGTGTTTCAAGATTAAAGGCAGGGGAGGGGTCTCTTCATCAGGGAACTGACAGTTGTTATGTGCACTTAATTATACATTCCCATATCTAATTATAAAGAGTTTTAAGAATAGTATATCCACATCTCTGCCATGGATGATCTGGAACTATAAAATGCCATTTGTTATGAAATGACTAAGTATAGTAATATGATTGCTATTGAGTTGTCCTTTTCTTGACTGTCAGGTAGTAACCTCATCATATCATTTAATTCTGATTGGCAGCTGTTGGGTACTATTCATCTTACCTTTTTTCTCCTTGAACATTACTCACCTTATAATCATTGTATCTTTAATATCTTGTGTCATACATTTGAAGCAATCTGGCAGTTTCTGACAGGAAGAAGTTATAATATAAAAGCCAACTTCTCTGTATTTTTTTTTCTGGTAGAATTGCTGATAAACCTACAACCATAGAAATATTATGAAAAAGTAGTTGAATTAAACAATGTCAGTAGATTATAAATAATAATCAGCTCACTTTTATAAAAGCTATGTATATAATATTTAGAATTATTTGCTAATGATTAAGAATCATTGCTAATAATAGAAAAGCTATATTTACTAACAATAAATAAATGATAATTATTTTGCAGCATAAGCTGCTACCTTTAAATCTTTTCTCTCCCCCAGCTTCTAATACTACTTAATGGCACACAAATGGGTATTTCTCAACTGCTATTTTGTTCCTATCTCTATATGTTATACTAATCATGAGCCACAATACCCCACTTTCCATGATCAGTTTTGGATAATATATCTTATTGTCAACCAATTATTATATCCGGTTATCATATAAACTGTTTTCTGCATAGTAAAAAACAAACAGGAACCAGTCAGTTTTGTGCTCCCAAATTCAGTTAGTATGATAGAAAACAAAGGGTAAGAGAAAGCAAGAAAGTTTTAGGATTGAAAGATGGTTGGAAAAATAGGAAGTAGTTGTCAGAGAGTGGACTATAGGAAACTAGTATGGAAGAGTTGCAGTTTTTAGTAATGGCAATGCCTAGGCTATGACCTGAAAACATGAGATTTTAAATCATGTTAGAGTTTAGAGAGGAATAGAGGAAAATGGTGTGAAAAGGGCAGTGATAGAAAAAGAGTCAATATCCCATGAGGTTGAAACAAATAGCTACCGCTGCAAAGGATGGTGGAGGAAGCACCATCTTGAGGACTTACCTGTTAAAGGTGGAAGATGAGTAGCATGTTCACGGAAGAGACAGAGCATGGAAGGACATTTGCTGAATGCCACAGGGCACCCTGGAAAACTTGTGAGTGTTGGAGTATAAGCAGAGGTGGGTAAGAATAAATGACTCCCTCTTAATCCCTCTTGATGGAGGTGAGGTTGTCCAGGGTTCGCTTTGGATTGCTGTGGGAGGAATGTGCTTATACTCCATGCAAGAGCTCTAACTTGGTAAAGTCTGTTGGTGAAGCTGGTTCTTCTAGCATGCACTCCCCCTTCACCTCGGTGATAGAGGGACACAAAAAAGTGCGGCTTGTCTAAGTTAGACATTCTCTATATGTTAAGCCTATAAATATTTTACCTTCTCTTTACTCACTCATCAAATATTCACTGAGTTGCTGCTCAGCATCAGGTGCAGCAGCGAGCACTTAGTCTCTGTCCTGCTGCAGCCGAGAGTACGGCATGGGAAAGAGAGCCAGTTATTTCACAAACGAGAAGCAGTTGAAGCTGTGGCAATTTCTGTGGAGGAGAAGTGCATTTGGCAGGAGAGTAGGTAACTGGAGGCTTAGATTTGTTCCAGTTGTCAGAGGGGCTTCTTTGAAGGAGTGACATTTAACATTTTTTTTGAAAGGATGCTGGTGAGCAGATGAGGAAACATGTCAGGCGGAAGGAAATGAGTGGATAAGGAACTGAGGCCTGCATTCTACATAATGCTCTTCCACTCCTGGTTATATCCCGTACCCTCCCAAAACACAGAGCTTCTGAGGCTGTTGAAAGAGCAAATACTTTTGGAAATATTTGAAGATAATTTGAAAAGTAAAAATAAGATTCTTTCCAGTGGGATGAAGGAAAAATATTTTACCATTTTACGTTTCCAACTGCTTTTCTTGAGTCTGAGAGAAAAGGGAGAGCTCTTTTTTGAGGGAAATAATATTTTAGAGATTCCTCAGTAGAATTGGAGTTTCTTAGATTTATAAAGTATTTTTTGTTAGTGTTAGAAGAATTTGAAAAGCAGGGGAGGAATATCAGAGCAGTATTATGGCTAATTTAAGACTTTTTACAACCTTTGCTCTTGTCTTTATAACAGATTGTACAACCAACAATCTTCAAACTATTAATAAGTCAGTAATATTTCTTATTTCATTACTATGTGCCACCAAAGTATGCACATTGCTTTGGTCAGAACTTTTTAAGGATATGATGTATATACTTGTATAATATCAGGATTTCTAGACTTGCCTCATTTGGATCATTTGGATTTCTAAATATCTAATAAGATCTTTCAGGTTTCTAATACAGCTTAATCATGGTTTTATGAAACAGTTATAATGCCACGTGGAGTCATTTAAAAGATTTGTATTTGTTGTAAGAAAATAAACAGAGCATATAACAAATAATAAAAATTATGGTTCTTAAAAGTATAAGCACTGAAGTAACAAATTAACCATTACCCTCCCATTTTTTCTTTTTCTTTCTTTCTTTTTTTTCTTTTTTTTTTTTTTTTTTAGAACTGGCAACTTTGATTAGTTTCTGGTCAGTCAACTATCTTTTTTGTTTTCTTGGATCCCTACTTAGGCAGCTTTTTATAAGGTTTATTCCCAGGCAACAGAATTCCACCTATTCTGTTATGTGAAACAGTGATCCAGGTTCCATTTTGCCACCTTGCCAGGAACACATGTGTTCCATTTACCACATTAGCTTAATTCCCAGCCATGCCTGCCCAGAAGCAGACCCAAGCAAGTTGATGACATCATCCCACACACTCTTTCTATTTTGTTTCAAATTTATAAATACATTTATCTTTTCTGGGCATGAAGAACTTAAAATTTTCTCTTTGTATAATACTATTCTAACAAAAAGATTCTGATGTATTTCATAATTTATGAATTAATCTAAAGGAAATAAATGATATAAGGCAGGTTTACATTTTAGATGCCTGGGAAAAACCAGCTGATATCCTTCACTTGGAGGTACAGGGATGTGGCAATTTAAATGGTAATATGGTGCATTGACTGCATCATCATCATCATCATCATCATCATCATTCAGCCTAAAGATCAACTGAGTATCCTCAATATCCAAAGTCTACTAAACACTAATAGTCAAGTTAAAGAGATAAATTATCTTTTAATTCAAAGATTGTACAATTTAGTAATGGTTTCAGCTATGTAATACAATGGTATTAGGAAAAAAGAAAGTTAGTACAATGATGGCGCACTTTTTCTAAGAATTCGAAAAATGATGGTTAATTATAAAATGGAAAATCAAGAAAGGAAGGAGATGGGGACAGAATTACAGAGCATCTATTATTTGAACAAGGCCTTGCATGAGAGAAAAGTTTTTAAGGGAAGAAAAATGGAAAAGAAACTGCTTTCTCTTCCTCTGAGATAAAATGGGCAAAGGAGAAGAAATTGGAGGTAAAAAAGTATATTTTGAGTTGAAGATGAGATAATACAGTTCTCTTGGATGGTCTTGAATTTCTTAGTTGAGCAAATTGAAGGTAGAAGTGCATGGTTAGGCAAAATGAGAAAGAAAATCAAAGGTATAATAGTTAGAGGAATGCATAGGTGGTTAGATAGATGGGAGAAAAAATATAGAAAATATAAAAACAAATACTTTTTGAATAATTAGTCCCTGCCAGGCACTATATTTTCACATTTACTATTTCAAGCCAAATATAAAGAATACAATGATAGTAGAATCTTACAATTTGTGGTGGAGCTAGGAAAATCCACTTATATCAATTTGTCATCAAACTTCAGCAAAGATAATTGGTGGGTGGTCTTTTTAATCCTTAGCTTTGGTGGTTGCAGATATCTTGAGTGTAGTCTCTTCCTTTTAGAAGGCAAATACTGTAATTTTCATGTCTGTCCCCCATGTATTTCTCTAATTACTTCATTACCTGAATGGTCTCTTCAGAAATATAATTTTCTAGTAAAAATAAAATTATATAGAGTTAAGTGACAACTCTGTGCTATTTGCTATACGGTCACTCTATCATGCATATATGGTAGTTAACTCGCTCAGTTTTAATTTGGGACTATAGACTGAATGAGCAGCCATTCGAGAAGCTGAAACGTAGCTTCTCATTCAGTTTTATGTGAATCATGGATGTAATTTAAAAGGCAGAAATGGAGAAAGCCTTTCTGGTCCTGGACAGTGAAGTTTACAAGAATAAGAAGAGAACATCTGAATTTGAAAAACGTCAAAAAAAAAAAAAAATCTGCTTCCTCAGAATTAACTGCTACTATCACTTTTTTTTGGTGTGTGTGAGAATCCAGAATTTCTTCAGTGCCACAACTGAGACAAAAGGTGCCTGAATTAGACAAAAGTGTAGACTACAGCAAAATGCTTCAAAAGATCCAAGTGGCACCACTTACATAAACCCTCAGGTACCCATTACCAAACAGGATGAATGGCATCTCATTGTAGCATGTAAGAACTTAGAGACAGCATGGGAGCCAAACCAGAAGCCCCTCTCTTTACTTCCACAATGGTAAATCTGCTTCATTCTATACTCAGATTCTATGTTTGGAAAATGGAGGAACAGGGAAGTTTCCTTAGAGGGGAAAAGCACACCTAATAGATGGAATGCACATATTCCTTTTTCCTAATTTTTCACCTGCTATAAATCAAGTAATGTCTTTATTTTAGCAAAGCTATCCATTTGGACAATAAATGGCCACCTTGTTATCAAGGAGCTTGAACTTTCAATTGATTTAATATAAACAATAAACTGACAGTTTTACATTGGAAGATAATAAACTTGGCAAGTCTACTCAGCAATTTGCCTTTGGTTGGTTTTCTATCCGAACTCCCAGATTCCCTGTGTGCCCCATTATCATTGGAAATAAAAATTTCCAGAACAAAATGAAGTTAGTTAGAGAAAATGATGGTTGATTTTACATTTTAGTTTAGGGGTTCACTCTCAATTCTGCCGTATCAGTCTTGTGTAGACAGGTCTGTGTGTAATGCAAGGAGAGTATTGCCTCAAAGTCTCTAATCACCATTTTTTTATTCACATTGGTGAATGTCACCATCTTTTAGGGCATCCACCAAAAATACTTAGTGTAACTGTAAACCTAGAGTTTTTATCTATTTTATAAACATGCTAATACGTGTCCTCATGTTTTATTGAATTTCTAATGTTAAATGACCCTTTGGCATATATTATTATCTGGGATAGAAAATATATAACTCAATGATAAAAATATTTTTAATGGCAGATGTACTTGGAATTCCTCTTACATTTCATATAAGGTATGTACAAAACAGAAATTTTAACTTTTCTCACCTGAAATATCTACAATTTCCTATCAATCTCAGAGAAAATACATTATGTTTGAATATAGTTATCCTAGGAGTGTACAGAAACCATGTATTTCTAATCCCTTAAACTAGGTTTGTTGAATTTTTGGAAACCTCAGACTTGCAATACTTAACATTCATACCCTGGTCTTCACTTTTAGAAAACAAATTTGAGAATCACCATATATATATATTTTTGAAAAATTTGGAAATAATGTTTGCTTATAGCAAGGTAGGAAAATAGATTGTTTATAGCATAAACATCATTGCCGTTTATTTTGAAGAAAAAAGCAAATTAAGTAATTTCACAGACAGTACAGAGCCAGGCTTTCAAAAAGACTTATGTGCTCTACATATATTACAGCTACATGAAAGTAACTCATAATAAGTTAGTTTTAATATTCACATGTCAAATGGATAAAATTACTAAAAATTCTCAAAATATTAAATTATTAATTTATGAATTACTTTATAGGTGCTTATTTAATGGGAAAAGGCCAGCACTTAGAACTTAGAGCTTTGGCCCATGTTCAATTTAAATGATAACCTGTGATTCTAAACTAGAGGGTTTAACATCCCCAGTAGAAAGGTCAATGGGAAATGTAGGAAATGAGATTTTTTTTCAGTCACCCTAAGGAATTCTTAACTCCCTTGGTTGTGTATAAGATAGTGTCTGACAAACAAAGAATTGTCCCCCCAAAAAATCCATCTTTACTAGCATCCCCCTTGAGTGGAGCTTAATTAAATTTATTTATACTTGCTGGACACCAGTGAACATCTAAGGTTCCTTCGAGTTCTGAAATACTCCTCAGCAGTTACTTAGGAAGAATTAAACTGATACAGTTACTCTAGTAGAATCAGATGTACTTGTGGTTTATACATGCAGGAATACACATTAAAACACACACACACACTCACACACACCTTTCAACTTTAACAGCATCTTCTATGTAAAGGAAGTCAGTAAAAATCTGCTCCATTTTAAAATCAATCCAAAGAGAGTTATGCAAGTAAGAATGTTTTTTTAATAACATTTTTTCAGGAAGATGATCCCTATATCAGACCCCAATAATGAAATTAAACTGTATTTTAGCACAGCAATTACAAAACATATTTTTTTTCTTTATAGAAGCAATGTATGCCTTTTTAAAATAAAATAGTAATACATAGATAGCCAATATATACGATGAATATAAGTTGAGTTCTTCAATTCCCCATGATCTCCTTCTTCACATCTTATCTTCCTCTCAGGTGGGAACTCCAGAGACTTCTTTGTTAAACCCAAGGCTTCACATAACACAGTGGAAAACTTACTGCTATAAATTAGACATAACTAGCCTCAGTGAATAGTCAGATAATAAGCAATTGAAGTAGATTGTGCTAGTCCTGGACAATCAGTAGTGGTAGAATTGAAGTAAATTTAAGACTTGATACCATTCCCTCCAGCACTAAAATTCAATTAAAAAAAAGTAGGCCAAAGAAATCACTTCTATAAATTATATTTTGTCCTTGAGGGGTATTTTTGTATTGTATTCTAGGCTACATGCTGTTACATCATTAAAGGAAACTTTGTTTTTTCTTTCTAACTAGAACATTTATCCCAGAAGCCAGTATGCACCTCAATATTAGGTCTTATGATAAACTTTCACCTCCTTTTATCAATCTAGAGGAGTAGTTTCTTATCTTCCCTGGTGACATTCTGACTTTTGGCATCCTTCTTGAATGTAGGATATAAAGTCTCCCGTTGATTTGAAGAACTTTTGCCTTCTGATATACCCCTGCAAGTTTGGGACCATATTTGGAATACGTTGTGTGTAAGCTTTGCTTAGTGAAGCACAGTTTATCCATCAGTGAGGCTCATCCTTACCGGAAAAACTCTGGGATTATAAATACACATAATACTCTTAACCCTTAGTAATAGAAGTCAAAAGATAATCACTGGGTGGGAGAAAATTTGAAGGTATAATCCAGAATAGTCTTAAAAGAAGGTTCTTAGAATAGTTGCGGATAGTATACATTGTAATAGAAGGGTGTGGAAAATAGTATTAAGAAAGAAAGTAATAATAAAATAGAGAACGTGGTGAATGGAAGACAATAATAAGGTAGACGTGTTTGGAAATTAATTCATATCAAATTTTGTGTATATGTAATATTTTCCCCTCATGCAATTATGTCATATATTTCCTTTCTAAAAAGAGAAAACAATATAATGTAATATATTGTAAAACTCATTGCATATTTTGTCCTGATGCTATTAAAAAAGTATTTCCCATCTAAAGTTTATGCCATATGCATTTTATACTATGAGAAACTGCATTTGAATATGAATTTATGCACTTTTATCTCAATGTCTGGATTTCAATCTCTTGCAAATCAGCAATTAAATTCAACTAGATGCACTTGTGATATGATGTAAATGCCATTTGACTCTTTTAGATAACTCATAAATATGATTTCATTTTCATGGATTATAATGATAAATCCCCCAAATGAAGACTTATTTTTTATTTCTTCAAGTAACAAAGGAATATAGAATTTAGAATTATGAATAAAGGAGATTTATTCTTAAAGTATTCTTTTAATTTTACATTCATTATAATTTGTGCATGTGAGAGAGTTATACTTCACATTCAGAAAAAGTGATATAGCTATTAGTGAATGTGGTAGTGTGATTTTGCTAGTTACTTTGCCTGAGCTAGCCACACATTACTCAGTTTTCATATTTTCTTCTGCATAGTTTGACCGTGACAGCTCTCTTTCGTTATTACACTAGCTCTGACAGTCATAAGATGAAAGCATTTTAAATGTTTTCATAATGAAAAATATAGAGGTTTATTTGCTTTTTCTATTAGGTATGGTTGAGTGTAAAAACTCATATTTTCCTTGCATGAACTGACGAAACTGTGGAAGAATGTAATGTCTAGACCTGATTATGATTATCGCGCCAGACAATTAGTAAAGCTTCATTCTATTACAGTTCATGCCTGAAACAGTCCCCAGCACTCACTGGTTGACTAAGTGAATCTTTCAAAAACAGAAGTTCATTACAAAGATGAAAAACGTTTAAAAACTAATCTTAGTTTCAAAACTGGTCAGGAACAGTGGTTCATGTCTGTAATCTCAATACTTTAAGAGACAAAGGCAGGATGATTGCTTGAGGCTAGGTGTTCAAGATCAGCCTTGACAAAACAGTGAGACCCCAGCTATATTAAAAACAATAATAAAATAGCTGAGTCTGGTGGCACACAACTGTACTTAGCTACTTAGGAGGCTAAGGCAGGAGGATTGCTTGGGTCCAGGAGTTCAAATTTGCAATGAGCTATGATCATATGATTAAGCCACTGCACTTCAACCTGGGTGACAGAGAAAGGCATTGTCTCTAAAATAAAAAAATGAAAATATAAAGGAATCTGAGTCTACATATCTCTACAAGAGATGAATATTGTCCTTCCCTTTATACGAATTTTTGGGAACCATTTTTTGTGTGGAAGGCATTGGTGAAAAAACACTTGTGGCTACATTTTAGGTTGGTTCTTTAGAATCGTAGCAAATAAATTCTAATAGTATGCAAACAAAATGAAAACAAAGAAGTAGTACTCCTTTATTAATTAATTGCATAGTTTTGCTTTAGTAATTTCTATCATGCTTTATTTGCAAGCATAATACAGTTGCATCTTTGATCATTTTTAATAGTAAGTTTGCTTTCTGTAAAAGTATGAAAATTTAACTGCCCATTCAATTCTTATTAGGTGTAAGATATTTAAGTATATAGGATTAATTAAATATATGCTAAGCCTATTAATGACATCCTATTAAACACTATTAACATCCTGTATTATATTTAATTAGATGTATACTAATTATTAAGACAATTATATGTAAGTATGTATAGTTAGGTTTAATTATATTAATAAATTTACAGAAATTTAAATGTGTGAATTTATATTTTAATATCTTCATTTTTAAAACTCTATTAATTATAGATTTGTAACATTTGTAGTATGTATAGGTAATCAACATAAATACAATTTCTATAACTTTTTTTCTGTTTCTGACAGATTTAATTTTTTTCATTTGATTTGCGTTCATTTTTATGAAATAGTAGCATTAATTTATTTTTCCTGAGCTTAGACTCCTCAATATCCCTATTTATACATTCCAAATCCGTAACCTGTTACCTTGGAAACTATTTAAAGAGCATCGTGTCTTTACTATTTGTTTTTATCAGATCATAAAACTGCCTTCTTTCTCCTTCACCTACTGCTTCAAATAACTCAGTACTGTGAGAACTGATAAGCTCAGGACTTATGCCAGTATTATAGTATGTGTGTGTGTGTGTGTGTGTGTGTAAGTGCAAGAGCCTTCTCATGACTATGTGTAGATATGTGTGTTTATGTTTTGTGAATGACTACTAAAACTTAATCATCATGTCTTATACATTTCCTCACACCATTATGATTTTGGGGGTCTACCTGCGTGTTGAAAAACTGGTTTTTGAAATGACTTCTTTTATGAATATTCTAATATCTGAATCTGTAGTATGTAGTATTTCACCAGTACAAGATATACAGCATTGTAATACTTTATCTCAGGCAGTCTGAGGTTATTTTTAGCTCCAATTTGCTCTATAAGAGGCAGCACAATACAGTGACAAAGAAGAGTAGCTCTGGGGCTGCACTGCCTAAATTGAGTTCTGGTTCACCACATACTAGTTGTTTGACCTTGGACAAACTACTTAATGCTCTGTGACTTATCTGTAAAATGGGGTTAATAAAAGCGCTTGCCTCATTGGCTTATCAGTCAATTCTTGTAAGTACCTAGAATACATGGTTAATGGATGCCAGGGGTCTAACCAACTGGCTTGAAAAAGATTGATCTTAAACTTTAATTAATGTCTATGGATATACATTGCTGATGATCTAAAGAGAAACTTATTTTACATCAATAAATTCATAGTCTGGGTGTTAAATATGAATAAAATCAAATAGTTAACTGCATAAATACCATAGATTTTGAGATTTATTTTTCAGTCCAAGTTTTGAAGTCAAAGTATAATGAATTTATATACTTTTTATACCAGACCCTCAGGAGGTTATTAATTATTTTTGGATGTCCTTGCAAACAGTCCACTTCACAGTAATTCACACTGGTTTTGATATTTTAAGATTCTTACTGTACCAAAGATATTTATTAATTAAGTTAGAGTCTTTGAGTATCTCATCTGCATTATGGATTGAGATATGCTTGCCTGGATAAAACAGTAGATTTTTAAATTCTTCATGTCACTTAGGACATTTTTACTTGATATCACTTTTTCAGGTCAATTCATTTGTGGGAAAAAAGCAAATGAATTGAAAAGCAGAAAAATTAGTTAGTTAATTAGCTTGGAATTAGCCATGCATTTTGTCCATATGAGAAAATTCAGTGACCTTAAGTAGTGATTTATTTTATAAGAACTCAGACTTTTATTTGTTACTATGTTACCTTATAAAAATGCTTCAAGTGAGCCTTGGTTTCTTGAATACATCGTGGAGCTAAAAAGTTTTATTTTGCAGAATTCTGTATGTATTTCAGTTTTATTATAAAGCACACTTAAAAGAAGACTAATACTCCTCATTGATACAAAATAAATATTAGTTTCTCTATTTCCTTTGTGGAAACCATGAAATTAATATCAAATTAGTTTTTAAGAGCACTCATTTACTAAATATGACTACAGTAGAAAGAAGGAGTTAATAGAAATTTAGATTATGCTTCATCAATTATTAGAGGAAATGTGAGACTGGATCAAAGAAACAAGGCATCTTCCAAGAATAGTTGCTCTGAAACTGTCTCTTTTTGTTTCAGTGTGAATATTACATTGAGTAATTGCAATATGTTTTGCTCTATGTGGCCCCTAACATTTGCATTTCTCTTATTGGGAGGAAAGATTTATTGCTGCCACCCTAATAGTATAGTGAGTTTTTATTCAGTGAGTGTTCACTGTACACCAGGCACGGTGTTAGCCACTTTACAGGCATTTTTTCTTATAATACTTACAACCAACTTGCAATGTGAGCATTCCTATTATCCCACATTCACATTTAAGCATAAGGAAGTTAAGATTTATGGGATGTAAAGACTAGCCCAAAGTCATACAAATTTAAAGTGCCAGACCCAGTATTTGAACTCAGTCCTTATTTCAGAGACAATAGTCTAGTCATTTCAGAGACTTTAGTCCATGCTACTATGTACTGTATCTCTGTTCGTTTTCTCACTCCAATTTCCACTTAATATTTTATGGTTTTTGAAACTAATTAATGAACTTCATCGCTTGTAACTGCACAATTGGAAGCCTGAATATCTCTGGGGCAGGAATGAAAACTTAGCATGAGAGAGGCAGAACATGATATGAAAATGTAAGTCTGTGTATCATGTCAGGCAACTTCTTGAGCAGCAATTCCTTCAAAATTCTTATTCTAATTTCTTTAAGGGAGGATTTTGAGGGTGCTTCTAGTTTTCAGCTGGTGCCTTAGTGTCTTGTTTGGGAAATCACTTTCTTATGTCTAAGTAAGTAAATAATGAAAAATTACAATGGACATAAATAATAAGTTAATAGGATCATTGTGGGGATACTTATTTCATTGTCATGAATTTCTTAATGTTTTTGACCTTCCTTATAGACTATGTCATAAAAAGGAACATTTTAAAACCCTAATGTTGCTTCATTTCAATAGCAATGATGCGTACTAAATGCCTTATTACAAGTAAATAATAAATTACATCAATAAATATTTATTTACAACAAAAGATATCATGGAAAGATTCTACAGATGTAAGATGCACATGATAAAGCATGAATGGTCATTCCATAAGTTGCTGTTATTGATTCATAATAGAACAAGATTGACAAAAATAACAAGTATGGACTCTGATACTTTTCCTCCATGTGATATTATCATCCTAGTTACTAATGCTAGCGAGTCTCAATCACACAATGATTATTAATTTCACTCTTTATTGAGACTTTATCGTATGACAGACACTATGCTAAATAGCTTACACATAAACTGTTTTTTTCAGTTCTTCATTCCCATTTCACAAGTGAGGAAATTTAAGCTTGAAGAAGTTCAGTAACTTGTTCAGTGACAGGCAAGTAATAGTATGAAGTTGGAATGTCTGACTCCAAAGCCTAGTATCTTATTTACTATGTTTTTTTACAACTTGCTGCATATTTTCTTTTGTTTTGTAAATAATAATATTGAAAAATATAAAACACTAATAAATATGTGTTTGTTATATAGCTTTTTATAAGACTAGGTTTTTATGTTAGCAACACATATAATATTAAATATAATATTAAATTATATTATAATATTAACTATTAAAAAGAATATATAATATAATGAAAAGAAAATATTTTACACCTTCAACGTGCCAATGGAAAATTCTTTCAAGAAAATTCAGAAAATTATAGCCAATTCACCCCTAATTATCTGTGGTATTTAATTCAATGACTAATCTATTATCTGTGAAATAGAAAAAACAAAAATACTTTAATATTAATAATTAGACTTTAGCATTCAGTAGTAAGAAGAAAGAAAATATTGCATGTATGATTCTGTCATTGTTGTTGGCAATAGCATGCAAATTTCTGCATATCTCGTTTATAACTGACATTAAAAGTTCTATGTTTTCCTCTTGCTTCTTCAGCAACCATACCAACGTGCTTTTGGGGAATAAGAAATGCCAAGTTATATCTTGTATGACAGAGTTTTCCTGGAAATATTTATACATGTGATACATACTATATATGTCATGGGGGAAAAGAGGATATATGTAAATGTTAGCTTTACATTTCTGATACTAAGCTTGTAAAAATGGTAGAATTTTTCAGGGATGCCATTTAGTGTTGGATTGCTGCACAGTATATTTGCATTATTTGCAATAACTGAAATATTTAGTATTTGTGCAGTCATCCTTGTATTTAATATTGTTAATATTTATGTTAATTAAGAGAGAACTATAAAGAAGCAGATCAGTTAGCTGCAGAAATAATCTGTAAACAGCTTTTCTACAAAGGTTCAGGATGTTGCTCCCAAGGAAAGACAACGTTACATGACCTCTGATTAATCGCTTCCCTCTTATTTGATTTTTTTTGAATAAATAGATTGCTCTATGTTCTCAAAGTAAAAAGGGTGATATATTCTAATATTGCTGTACCATTTTAAATTGCATAGATAAAAGCCTATTTAGGGGGGCATAAGATCACCATAAGCCTCTTGTCAGTTTTCAACGAATTCATACATATCAAAAAGGACTCAAAGAAAAATAACAAAGAGCAAAAATAATGAGCCTGTCAAAGCAAATGCTTAATGCAGCTCCACTTTGCTATTAATCAGAATGTATGTGGGTGAGGGTCAAACCAACTGAGGTCAATAGGGAGGATTTTGGTAAAGGCGAAAAGAAAAACTAAGCTAGTGATTTCAGACAGATTGAAATTTTTTTAAAGTGAAATAGAAAGGTCACAAAATCAGATTCAGTTTGCAGAAGCACAGTGGGCATGTTTTAATGACTTCTCAGTAGAGCTTTTTAAGAGAGGCACTTGAGTTTGAACTATCCAAAGTAAACCTGTAAAAAATCAACAGGAAAAGAGACGGAATATTTGTAAAGATTAAATAAAATTACAAAAGTTGCTTTTATTGAAGAATTTCACTACTTTGGAAGATTAAAGTAGCATCTTTAAAAAAGAGATTTTAAATGTGTGCAGAATTTATTTAACATGTAATTTAGATATTGCTTTATATCACAGATGAGCAATATGTGTATATGTGTGCATGTATAATTGTAAAGATGTCTTTATAAGATACTTTCCATAATTAAATATAGGTGATTTGAATATTTATAAGACTTTAAAAATATTTCTGTAAATTGTATATTCTGAGCTTACTAAATCCCTCTTTGACAAATCCTGAGTGGGAGAGAGGCAATGACATTCTTTTCCTCTATCAAACTATTCTTACTCTACATATAGAAAGCAGAAGAAAAAAAAAAAAGAATGAGGAGAAATAGGAGGAGGAGGAAGGAAAGAACGGAAACACAAAATCTTACTGTGTCATTACATGACCTATGATTAATCTCTTCAATCTTATTTACATTTTGAGTAAATAGGTGACTCTATTTTCTCAAAGTAAAAAGGAAGATATATTTCCTTACTTGCCAATTATCTTATTGAAGTGTTAAAGTTATATTTTCTCTACATTATTTTAAGATGTACTTACTGTTATTTAATTCATTTTAACGAAAGCTGACATGGTAAACTATATTTCCAGGACTGTAGAAGATTCAAAGATGATAAAATATGTATGGTCTTTCCTCACAAGCTTTATAATCTGACAATTTCATAAGTAACCATAAGTTTGAACATTTTTGGTATCTGTAACAATATAGTACTTTATGTAAGTGGTTACAGCAAGAATAATGCCATAGTTCTATGAGGAAATAACTTTTAAAATTCCCGATTCTTCTCCTTTGGAAATATGTATGTATTTATCTGTCTGTGCATAAATACTATTTCTTGAAATATAGTTAAATCTATTACACTTCCATGTGTTTGAATTATGTTAGGCTATATATGCATGCTTCTATATATATTAATATATTACATATGTTAATATGCAGAATAAATATAAATATATACATTCTACTAGCAAATAATATATTTGCTGTTATTTAATATAAATATATGTACATTGATATACATTATACACACATATACATTAATATACATTATATACAAAAATGAATATATACACATTATAAACAAATGTATATATCTATATATACATTACATACAATGTGTATATGCATTACATACAATGTATATACACATATATCACAGACAATGCATACTATGTATACATTACACACAATCTATATATACAGTACATGCAATGTGTATATATATCTATATACAGATATAGATATATATGGATATGTAGATATATATACAATGTATATATAGATATATACAATCACCATAAGCCTCTTGTCAGTTTTCAACGAATTCATACATATCAAAAAGGACTCAAGGAAAAATAACAAAGAGCAAAAATAATGAGCCTATATATATAATAAATATGTAAAATATATTAAAATATATAAAAATGAGCCTATAGAGATCTACATATAGATATATACATTGTGTATATAGATATACACATTGTGTATATATGTACATTGTATGTAATGTGTATATAGACATATACAAATGTGTATATAAATATATACATTATATACACATATATACATTAATATACATTATATACAGATATATACATTAATATACATTATATACAAAAATATACATCATATATGAATGTATAAACACATATATTCTACTGGTAAATATTACATTCTGTCCATTCATAATGGCACCCATTACTTCACTCAAGCATCCCAGATTATTGTGTAATTGGACTTTCTGCCAATAGTCATTCCTAATCTCTCCATGATATCAGTTTCAACATTTGTTTTTTTAGGTTCCAAATGATAGGACCTTTAACTATATTTCTAGCCTCATTTTATCTGCCTTTGTATTTTTAGTACATAATGTAATACATAGCAGTGTTCATTAAATGAAATAATTCATAACAAATGAAAGGATAAATCTTTTTTCATGTATATTTATAGTTTTCAAGCAATAATAATGAATAATTTGTTTTTCTCTTGCTCCTGAATTATAAAGATCATGATAGAAATGTAAATACTTTTTTTAGATCACAAAAAGGTCTGAATTCTTATTAAATTATGTGATTTTTAAACTCACAATAATCTTGGAAATTAGACACAGCAAGAGTTAGTATTCCGACTTATAAAGGGGAAATTTTGTCTGAGATAAAGGGGTTTGTGCAGGATTTCTCCACTAGCAAATGATGAACGAGCACTGGAATCTAGGATTCCTAATCATCTGTGCTTTGTCTTTTTCCATTAGAGCTAGGATGAATATACGCCCCATTTTTCCCAGAAAATTTCACTTAATACATAGCATCTTGAATTGATAATTAATTGTGCCCTGTTTCACTCTCCTGTCCTGGTTTAAACAATAAATTATAAGGCAACCATAACTATAGCTCACAGTAAGAAAAGAAAAATAGAAGTAGGCCATACTCAGGATAAGTAATTTTGATATCAATGTTTATCAGATCATGTTAGCTTATTACCATTAAAAATATATCATTTTAATGATTCATAAGATGGAAAACTTAAATTATGATTATTAATCACTACTTTGATATAGATTCTTATTTTATCTTATTATTTGGAAACTACTAAATTATCTATGAATGTCTCTGAATGTTGTCTAAACAAATTTAAGACACTACACTATGTGAAAATGAACTCATTGTAGATCCAAACTACTCAGATTTAACATGCCAGCCATCAGATGGGATGAAAACAGAGTCACTTGCTTGATGGAAACTGAGTCAGGTTGGGTGAAATGAGAGACACTGGTTAATCAGAATGCAAGTCCGACTAGGAGAACCACAAATCAAAATGGTCATTAGGCTGTGTTCCCTATTAATAACTGATGACAAAGCTAAATAACGTTTCAAATTTTATTTGATTCCATAGCTTTAAAATTGGTGGTATGATAACTGAATGTATTTTAAAACATGCTTTTTTTAAAGTTAATGTATTTCTCTGCAGAAATAAACTCTTGACATGAATGATATTGACTCTTTTATCCAGTTTCAAAACTCTATTTTGTTAAGAAAGTTGTAATTATTGATACTATTCGACAGCAAAGATCAGACTGCTTTAAATGCTCCTCAATTTAAATCCCCCTTTTCAAAATAGATCATTATTCTTCTAATTTATTTCCAAATAAGAAAAGAGCTGACAGAGGTTGAGATTTGTTCAAATACTTCAATCCTAGAGTACATATATAACATATATGTGAGATGTGATAGGGGTGTGTGTGTGTGCATTTGTGTGTGTGAATGGCACATAATCTTTCCAAATAACCTAGAGAAAATTGTTTCTGACAATCCTATTATAGAATGCACAAGACAGGAATGAAAAATATATGATCATGCCTCTTCACAAAATTGTTTAAATAAGTCTAGTTTAAACAACATACTGACATCACAATTATTTCTATTTAATCCCAATAGCTATTTGGGCTTAAAATTTATACAAGTCTATTTAGATAAATTCATAGTATGCTAGAAATTAAGATATTTCAAGGAGAATATAAGAATGGCAAGGTCTTTGTAGCATCACTGCATGTGACTGGACTAAAAATCCACAGTGAGCTCGTTGAGTAAATTGTTTCCGATTTGATCCCTTCAACTGTTATTGAAGATTCTCCCACACATAATACCTTAATGTTACCCAATTCATTGTTCTAAGGTTATTCTAAAATTATTCTAAATTTCTCACTATGCTGAAGTTTATTTCTAAAATAAAAGGTAATGCAGGCAGTTAACAGTTTGATAAATACCACTTTATAATTTTGCTCTCATTTCCTGGTTTTGATTACATTAGATTTTCTATCAAAAGAGGCCATTATAGTTTCGGGAAAAATGCTTGACAACAGAGTGTGTATGTCAGGATATTTCCAATGGTGAAGAAATAATGTTTTTAACTACTGCAATTATGCTTCTTTCTTTCCTACTGTATTTGATAATCATGGGCCAAATTATGCATTAATTACTTTTACAGATAACCAAAAAGTGCCAAAAAGTACCGTTTCTACTAAAATCTCTTAGCAGGAGGATCTTCATGTTTGGATTGTGCACAAAGCTATTTTCATCATTTCATTGTGCACAAACATATTTTCATTTGTTTAAGTTTAGAGCACTTAAACAAAATGGGCAAAATGTGTATGTTTTAAAAAAATTACCCATTTATAATAGAGCATCACCAGTGACAAACACGTTATTGCTGAAGAGTAGTCATATTTTGCGTCTGCTTATGTCTTATTCAGAATGTGCTTTATTCAAGAAGCAGGAAGAGAGGGACAGAGTCCTGCAGTTGGGCAGGTCTGTGCCCCTTACACTTACTCACCAAGGCTTGGCCCTGGACTTGTTATATTGAATCACTACTTAGAAACTTAGTTTCCTTCACCGTTGGTCAATTTTTATGAATGTTGTCAATGATAGAATTTCTCGATTTTTCAGATATCTCAAATTATTTTAAGCCCTGGCTTTAAGTCAATTAAAAACGTTACTTTCAGATATATTATTATCTGTTCACATCTGAGCTCCTGTTAACATCTGTTATTTGAGTTGTTAAAAAATAATTAACTTATTTGTTGATAGTCTTTTCCATGCTATTTTACAGAAACATATGTAAGTTGTTAAAAGTGTTAGTTCTATTCTTTTTTCTCTATAAAAAGTAAGAATTCTAAGAAAAAAAATTACACTAACCAACTAAGGTAAAGAATAATTAAGTTTGCTTTTGTTTCTCTTATTTATAGGTACGGTGAGTTGGATTAATATCACTCCTAAGTTGCACTATTATTAGCCTATGTAAGGTCCTTATTTATTATTTGAAAAATAGTTTTTAAAATTTTAATTATTATCCTCTCAGCCCCATTGAAACCCATGCCCCACTATCTTTACTTAATGAACCACTCTAATGTGCATTAGTGTATGTCTTTGATTATGGTTATATCCTTAAAGAATATATGCTAGCACTTTTAATATGCATCCTTGGTATTTTTTAATTTTAAATGTATATATTTGTTTTAGTTTTCACTCAATGTGATTATTAATTATTAATTGTTTCTAATGCCACAAGTTTTATACAGTACCTTCTCATCACATATTATTTATTTCCTAGTGATAGAAACTTCATTGACTTCAACTTCCTGCTATCAGAAACTATTCTTTAATAAGAGTCTCCACACAGTGTTAATTCATTCCTAATCAATTTGTGGTGCCAGTTAATGTGTCAAATTATCTGTCTGTCTATATCTATTTGTCTGTTATTTATCATCTATATATCATCTACATTGATCTGTTTCCAAAGTCTTAATACATTCTATTGATCTTTTTTCCTATTTAGCACCACTTATTTATACTAAAAATTTTAGTAGGATATTTAATATTGTGCAATTCCTCTTTTTTCTTCTTTTTCAAAATTTGCTCTTCTATGGAAGTTTACTATGATATGCAAACTTTGGAATGCATTTGCCAAGTAACTAAAAAAAAAAAAAAAAATCTGCTTTATTTTTAGCTTTTAGTTTTATTGTGATAAAGTTGACATACAATAAACTTCACAAGTTTAAAATGTAAATTTGAAATTTTTAACATATGTATACATCAGTGAGAAAATACTACAGTCAAGATAGTGAGCATATCTACCACTCCCAAAAGTTTCCTTGTACCCCTTGGTAATATGGACCCCACACTTTTTCTCAATACTACCGCTAATCATAGGCAACTACGGATCTGCTTTTTGTCAGTACAGATTAGTTTGCATTTTCTAAAATTTTATATAAATCAAATTGTATAGTGTGGGTACACTGTACAAAGGAATGGTTCATGGCCTGGGCGGGACAGAGGAGGACAGAGTGAGATTTCATCATGCTGCTCAGAATGAGGCACAATTTAAAACTTACTAATTATTAGTTTCTGAAATGTCCCATTTAATATTTGTGGACCACAGTTGATTGCAGGTAACCATGTAACTTCACATAAAGGAACACTACTGTGTATACTCAGTGTGTGCTCATTTTTATCTTTATTTTTTCATTTTGCTTAAATATTTTGAGATTTGTCTACCCTACTTTACCTTAGTCTATGACTTGTCTTTTTATCCTCTTAAAAGTGGCTTTGGAATAGTGGAATCAGTCAAGTTTAATGAAACCTAGTTTATGTTTTTTTGTTTTTGTTTTGTTTTGTTTTGTTTTTTTCTTGCTGTTATGGATTGTGTTTTTGTTGTCTTGTTTAGGAAATATTTGCCAAAGTCAAATCCACAATTTCCTGCTATATTTTCTTCTAGAAGTTTTATAGGGTTAGGCTTAAAAATGGTTCTAAGAGTCATTTTGAGTTAATTTTTTGTACATGATAAAGGTATAAATCAGTTTTTGTTTAATTTTCCTGAATGTATAATGTTACATGACCATATTTTGAAAAGATTATCCTTTCACCAAATTTCCTTTGCACGTAGTTTAAAAATCAATTGAGCATCTATGTGTGGGTTTTTTTCTTTCCTTTTCTTTTTTTTTTTTTTCCCCGAGATGGAGTCTCACTCTGTCTCCCAGGCTGGAGTGCAGTGGCATGATCTCAGCTGACTGCAATCTCCACCTCCTGGGTTCAAGCGATTCCCCTGCCTCAGCTTCCCAAGTAGTTGGGATTACAGGTGTGTGCCACCATACCTGGCTAACTTTTGTAGTTTTAGTACAGACTAGGTTTCACCATGTTGGCCCAGCTGGTCTCAACCTCCTGACCTCAGGTGATCCGCCTGCCTCAGCTTCCCAAAGTGTAGATTTTCTTTACTCTTTCATCTGCTACACTTGTCTATGCCAATACTACACTGTCTTGTTGACTGTAGGTTTGTAATAATTATTGAAGTCAGGTAGTATATATCCTTCAACTTTTTTTTTCTGTTTCAAAACTTTTCACTCTTCTAGGAACTTTGCATTTCTATCTAAATTTTAGAGTCAGCATGCCAAAGTCTATACAAATACTTTCTGAAAATTTCATTGGAATGTCATTGAATTTATAGATCATTTGGGGAAAAACTGACATCTTAAAAATTGATAATTTTACTATATAAACAGACTGTATTTCATCCTTAATGTTTCATTTCTCTTAGTAATAGTATTTTTTAGTTTTCAGTTTCTAGATCTTACATAAATTTTCCAATTATCCCCAAGTATTTCATAATTTTGATGCTATTAAAAATGGTATTTTCAAAAATTTCAATTTTGTAGAAATGCAATTGATTGTTTATAGTGATCTTGTATCCTGAGACATGTGTTAAGCAATCTCATTAGTTCAAGAAGGTTTTTTGTAAAGTAACATGTTGTCTGTTAAAAAAAAAAAAAAAAAAAAAAAAAAAAAGATTTTCCTCCTCCCCGCCAATCCAAATAACTATATAAGGTTTTTATGCCTTGCTGCGTTGACTGGAAACTTGGCTAGGAATAGTGAGAAAAGATATATTTTCCTTTTTTCCTATCAAAGGGGAAAACAATCATTTTTACATGATTAACTATATTAGCTTAGGTTGTTATAGATAACTTACGTCGGGTTGGGGAATTTTCCTTTTCTTGTTTACTGAAATATTCTTTTTTAGCGTTTTAAAATCAGAAACAATAGCTCAATTCCTCTAATGCATTTTAGAAATCTATTAAGATGATATATGTGTATATGATGAATGATATTCTTTTTTATTCTAATGTTAAAGAAACCTTGTATTCTTGATATAAACTCAAATTGGTCTGTTTTTTGTATAGCATTGAATCTACTTGTTAACATTTTCTGAAAAAAATTTGCATCTATGTTCATGAGGGATATTGGTCTAAAGTTTGCTTCTATTGTTTCTTTTCTAGTTTTGCTTTCAGCATTTTGTTTCCTTTGTATCATGTTAAGAATATTCTATCTTCAATTTTCTGGAATAGTTTATTTAAAAATCTTTTTAAATGTTTGGTAAAATTTATTGTGATATCACCTGGGCATAGAGTTTTCTTTGTTGAAGGCTTTTTTCTTTTTTCTTTCATAAGGAAGGTACACATGCAGGTCTGTTACTTGGGAATATTGCTTGAAGCTGAAGTTTTAGGTTATGAACCTATTACCCAGGTAGTGAGCATAGTACCCAACAGGTAGTTTTTCAACCTATGCCTCCTCCCTACCTCACCCCTCTAGTAGTCCACAGTGTCTGCTGTTCCCATATTTACATCCAGGTGTGCTCAATGGTTAGTTTTCATTTAGAAGTAAGGGCATGAGGTATTTGGTTTTCTGTTTTTAATGACAAGTTCTGTTTTTCATAAATATAGTATTACTTAGGTTATCCATATTATTTTTAGTGAGCTTTGGTAATTTGTGTCTTTCACAGTATTTGTCCATTTATGCTGTTGAACTTACTGGTTTAATGTGTTTCACAATGTTGCCTTATTAGTATTTTTTAAAAATGTATCTGATGGCCAGTGATGATGAGCATTTTTTTCATGTGTCTGTTGGCTGCATGAATGTATTCTTTTGAGAAATGTCTGTTCATATCCTTTGCCCACTTTTTGATGGGGTTGTTTGTTTTTTTCTTGTAAATTTGTTTGAGTTCTTTGTAGGTTCTGGATATTAGCCCTTTATCAGATGAATAGATTGCAAAAATTTTCTCCCATTCTGTACGTTGCCTGTTCACTCTAATGGTAGTTTCTTTTGCTGTGCAGAAGCTCTTTAGTTTAATTAGATCCCATTTGTCAATTTTGGCTTTTGTTGCCGTTGCTTTTGGTGTTTTAGACATGAAGTCCTTGCCCATGCCTATGTCCTGAATGGTATTACCTAGGTTTTCCTCTAGGGTTTTTATGGTATTAGGTCTAACATTTAAGTCTCTAATCCATCTTGAATTAATTTTCGTATAAGGAGTAAGGAAAGGATCCAGTTTCAGCTTTCTACTTATGGCTAGCCAATTTTCCCAGCACCATTTATTAAATAGGGAATCCTTTCCCCATTTCTTGTTTCTCTCAGGTTTGTCAAAGATCAGATGGCTGTAGATGTGTGGTATTATTTCTGAGGACTCTGTTCTGTTCCATTGGTCTATATCTCTGTTTTGGTACCAGTACCATGCTGTTTTGGTTACTGTAGCCTTGTAGTATAGTTTGAAGTCAGGTAGCGTGATGCCTCCAGCTTTGTTCTTTTGACTTAGGATTGTCTTGGAGATGCGGGCTCTTTTTTGGTTCCATATGAACTTTAAAGCAGTTTTTTCCAATTCTGTGAAGAAACTCGTTGGTAGCTTGATGGGGATGGCATTGAATCTATAAATTACCTTGGGCAGTATGGCCATTTTCACGATATTGATTCTTCCTATCCACGAGCATGGTATGTTCTTCCATTTGTTTGTGTCCTCTTTTATTTCAGTGAGCAGTGGTTTGTAGTTCTCCTTGAAGAGGTCCTTTACATCCCTTGTAAGTTGGATTCCTAGGTATTTGATTCTCTTTGAAGCAATTGTGAATGGAAGTTCATTCATGATTTGGCTCTCTGTTTGTCTGTTACTGGTGTATAAGAATGCTTGTGATTTTTGCACATTAATTTTGTATCCTGAGACTTTGCTGAAGTTGCTTATCAGCTTAAGGAGATTTTGGGCTGAGACAATGGGGTTTTCTAAATATACAATCATGTCATCTGCAAACAGGGACAATTTGACTTCTTCTTTTCCTAACTGAATACCCCTGATTTCTTTCTCTTGCCTAATTGCCCTAGCCAGAACTTCCAACACTATGTTGAATAGGAGTGGTGAGAGAGGGCATCCCTGTCTTGTGCCAGTGTTCAAAGGGAATTTTTCCAGTTTTTGCCCATTCAGTATGATATTGGCTGTGGGTTTGTCATAAATAGCTCTTATTATTTTGAGGTACGTTCCATCAATACCGAATTTATTGAGCGTTTTTAGCATGAAGGGCTGTTGAATTTTGTCAAAGGCCTTTTCTGCATCTATTGAGATAATCATGTGGTTTTTGTCTTTGGTTCTGTTTATATGCTGGATTACATTTATTGATTTGCATATGTTGAACCAGCCTTGCATCCCAGGGATGAAGCCCACTTGATCAT